>NC_063046.1:36361014-36556929 GCF_018812025.1 Megalobrama amblycephala
ATACTGTTATAGTTTTAAATATTTATTTGAATTTTAATATCTATTTAATTAGTTTTTATTTTTGTATTTTCCATTTTCTTTTAAATTTTAGTTAATTTTTGTTTAGTTTTCACCATTTTGTTTTGTAATTTTTATTAGTTTTTTTTTTTTAAATAGTTAAAAAAAAATTGCATGAACTAATGTTAACTAATAGGACCTCATTGTAAAGGCTTGCCATTTTAGTTAGCTATTATAACTCTGTGGTGCACCAAAGTTTAAGTATTGCACAGTAGGACCTGTTAATCATGTGTTTATAATGTCTGTAGGTGCGACAACCTGCGTGTGTTCAAGCTGGGTTTGCTCTCAGGGCTGTGGTGGACACTAGCACTCATGTGCTGGATTAGTGATCGCATTTTCTGTGAGATGTGGTCATCTGTCAACTTCCCATATCTACACTGTGCCTGGTAAGTGCACCCTGCATCTGCTCTAGTGCACTTATCACATCATACAGCACCTAGTGCGCATGCTCAGTGTGCTGGACATATAAGTAAGCCACAGTAAGCACTGTGAACACATTGAAACATTGCTTTACTCAATGTACTTTTCCTTTAAAGCACGGTTTCCCAAACTGGTTATTACAGTTACCAATCCAGTTGAACATGAATGCAGTTTAGGGTTATTATATTACTAAAATTGAAACTAAAAACCATGAAAAAAACATTTTCGTTACTTGAAAATAAACACAATATCTAAGATTTTTAGATCAAAATATTCAAAAAACACTAGAACAGCATTATATACAGTACAGTCCAAAAGTTTGGAACCACTAAGATTTTTAATGTTTTTAAAAGAAGTTTCGTCTGCTCACCAAGGCTACATTTATTTAATTAAAATACAGTAAAAAACAGTAATATTGTGAAATATTATTACAATTTAAAATAACTGTTTTCTATTTGAATATATTTCACAAAGTAATTTATTCCTGTGATGGCAAAGCTGAATTTTCAGCATCATTACTCCAGTCTTCAGTGTCACATGATCCTTCAGAAATCATTCTAATATGCTGATCTGCTGCTCAATAAACATTTATGATTATTTTCAATGTTGAAAACAGTTGTGTACTTTTTTTTTCAGGATTCCTTGATGAATAGAAAGTTCAAAAGAACAGCATTTATCTGAAATACAAAGCTTCTGTAGCATTATACACTACCGTTCAAAAGTTTGGGGTCAGTAAGAATTTTTATTTTTATTTTTTTGAAAATAAATTAAAGAAATGAATACTTTTATTCAGCAAGGATGCATTAAATCAATCAAAAGTGGCAGTAAAGACATTTATAATGTTACAAAAGATTAGATTTCAGATAAACACTGTTCTTTTGAACTTTCTATTCATCAAATAATCCTGAAAAAAAATATTGTACACAAATATTTTGTACAATTGTACACATTAAATGTTTCTTGAGCAGCAGATCAGCATATTAGAATGATTTCTGAAGGATCATGTGACACTGAAGACTGGAGTAATGATGCTGAAAATTCAGCTTTGCATCACAGGAATAAATTACTTTGTGAAATATATTCAAATAGAAAACAGTTATTTTAAATTGTAATAATAACCAGAAGAAGCAGACGCGATCGTCTGCGGCATAATAAAAGCTCCACTGCTCTCGAGCTTCATGTCGCCAGCGGCCTCATTCCACTCCGACAGCTTTCAGCCACATCCTGCTTCATACTACAGTAATGTTAGTAAATCTTTAATACATTAGCTCATCCATGAATATGATTTCTGTCCGAGTCCTGTCGGATTCTCAAGCTACGCCTTTGTTTTGAATAAGTGACCTCTAGTGGCAAAACATTACATATTGTGTCTTTAACCGAAATAAAATAAAATACAAAAAACTTATTTTTGGTCAGCTAAAAGGCAAGACAACATTTTTCATTTAGCTGAACTTGATGCACTAAAACAACAAATTAAAACTGAAATAAAAATTATATAGACATATTTATAAAAAAAAAAAAAAAAAAAAAAAAAAAAAGACAAAACAGAATGACATTAAACATTAACTAAAATTAAAATAAAAACAGAAAACACAAAAATTAAAACATTCAAAAAATTAATAGAAGTATATTCATTTTTATATTATATAATAATTAATAGAAACTATAATAGTATCTAAATAATATTAAAATTAACACTGATGTACTTGAATAAATGTAATACAGAATGCCTTATTTAACTTTTTGTTTTCTCCCAAAGTATGTATTTTTGTGCTTTTTTCATTTTCCACCTACATTTCAACAGATACACTGTAAAAATGATTTTTTTGATGTTGTAAATAAAAGATTGTAAGAGTATATTTTATAAGAAAATGCTAGTTTCAGTCTTTCTACTTCAAAATTTGACATTTAATACAATGTGTTACTTGCATTTTCTACGTAATTATTGCTGAAATTTATTAGCAGTTTCTGAGTGAAATTTGTAAATTTAAAAGTAAATCCTACACATTTTTTTGTGAAAATTACATTGTCTCATATTACTGTACAAATTTGTGGGCTGATATCCATTGTATATAAAAAAGTCATGTATTATTATTTGACTATTGTTATAATATATTATTTGCTCTACATTTCCCCATTTTATGTGTCTGTTTAGGCATATCCTCATCTGCCTGGCGTCCTACCTGGGATGTGTGTGTTTTGCCTATTTTGACGCGGCGTCGGAGGCTCCAGAGCAAGGGCCGGTTATCAAATTCTGGCCCAGCGAGAAATGGGCTTTTATTGGGGTGCCATACGTCACACTTCTCTGTGTGCACAGGAAGCCCTCTATTAAGGTGACTTAACCTGTGCTTCCTAAGGTATCTGACTACACTTCAATGCACTTTGTAATAGACATTTACACAAAGGAGAATCCTGTTTTTGCATGGGGATTTGTAAGGTTTTGTTTTTGGGGAAAGATGATGGTCAATCAGTGTAATTCATGAGTATTTAGTGTCTTAACAGCACAAAATAAGCTTTCAGTTTGGTTTGGGATAAATTCTGAGTGATTCAGGATTTCATATTATAAATTTACATGGTGTTATTCTACCGGTCAAAAGATTGAAATGATTAAGATTTTTTTTTGTTCTGTTTTTGATAGAAGTCTCTTATGCTCACCAAGAGTGCATTTATTTGATCAAATATTATTACAATTCTATTTGGATATATTTTAAATTTGTCATTTATTCCTGTGATGCAAAGCTGAATTTTCTGCATCATTACTCCAGTCTTCAGTGTCACGTGATCAGAAATCATTCTAATATGCTGATTCAATGTTAAAAAAACATTTTTTGCTGCTTAATATTTTAGTGGAAACAGTGATACAGTACCAATATTTTGGGGGTTATTAAGATAAAAGAACAAAAGATGCAAGCAAGGATGCATTAAATTGATCAAAAGTGACAGTAAAGACATTTATAAAATGTTACAAAAGACTTCTATTTCAAATAAATGATAACTTTATTTATCAAAAAAATCATGAAAAAATTTATCATATGTTTTCCACAAAAATATTAAGTGGCAAAACCTGTTTTCAACACTGATAATAATAAGAACCATTATTAATAATTGGACATCAGTTATTTTAAATTGTAATAAGTTTTTACTCAGTAATGTTTACTGTTTTTACTCAGAAATAGAATTTAGGATTTTTAAAACAGATGTACACACTAGCAATTGAGCCTAAAATTAAATATGAGGAAATAATGTTTTTTTTTTTTTTGTACATTAACATTGTTAAAATCTCATTTAAACTTCACCTATAATAAGGCAGCACAACCATAAATGAGTATCATATTACAATGTTGACACAAAGCATGTCATTTCACAGTAGTACTACCAGTTACATTTTTTGACATAACAGGGGTTCCCAAGCCTGTTCCTGGAGATCTGCCTTCCTGCAGAGTTCAGCTCCAGCCCTGCTCAACACACTCTGGCTGCGTCCGAAAACCTAGGTAGCTGACTTGCTGCCTCGCTGTCTTATAAGAGAATGACTTGTACGGCAGTGTTTGTGCATGAAGGCACCTCACAAAACTGATTTCGGACAGACTTCTGAGACAGCGTAACAGTTTAATGATCTATAGCAATATAGCGTGAGCTTTGGTGACAACTAAACAAATATTTAATTATTACAGTAGTAATTTCTCGATAGAAATGATATCAAAATCGGAAAATATGCTGGTCAAAATCGTACATTTACACACAAACTGAGCAGCAAACGCAACTTTCGGACGCCATCTTTATTGTTCTAGCTCAACTGTAACAGAATGGAAAGCACAGGATTGTTCGATATCAAAGGCAGCTAAGGATACATCCATGCTTCCTTCAAAAATCGATCAGATGAAGGTATCTCATGAGACAGTAAGTGAAGCTAACATTGGATTCGGATGTGCCTCGATGCCTTACTATCTTGAAATGTGTCCTCAGAAGGCAGCATTTTCCAGTTTTCGGATGCAGCCACTTGTCTGTAATTATCAAGTGCTCCTGAAGATCTTAATTATCTGATTCAGGTGTGTTTTATCAGGGTTGGAGCAAAACTTTGCAGGTAGGTAGATCTCCAGGAACAGGGCTGGACACCCCAGTGTATACATTTTAAAAATTAAAAGGTGCACTAAGTGATTTTTCTGTTTTACAAAATGGTCTTGGACATTATACTGATACCTATGGGTGTAAAGGTAGTGTTAAAATTAAAATTATCCCATGATTTACTCACCCTCAAGCCATCCTAAGCGTATATGACTATCTTCTTTCAGACATACTGTATACAGTTATATTAATTAATGTCCTGGCTATTCCAAGCTTTATAATGGCAGGGAATAGAGGATGAGATTTTAAAGCCCAAAATAGTGCAACCATCCATCAGAAAAGATATCCACATGACTCTGGGGTGCTAATAAAGTGAAGAGATGCTTTTGTGTAACAATAGTAAAGAGATGCTTTTTGCCGTACGCATCGATTTACGGTGAAAGAGTGAACTCTGACCCGACGCATGACGTAATGATGAACACGGAAGCGCAGAGGATAGAGCAAAACTAAACACCGGTCATGAATTAGAAGTCTAAAATGAGAATTTTTAAAGAGAAATGTTGGAGAATTTTGATATAAAAGAAGAGGAGTTTGAGTTTGTTGGACAGCCCTATTCGTTTGAACCGCGAGAGACGTCAAAGCTTATGATACTCCAACATCCTGCCGTCTGCCGGAAGCCTAAAGTTTTAAATATGGATATTTTTCTTACACAAATGCACTGCTTTGCTTCAGAAGGCCCTGGAGCTGTGTGGTTGTCTTTTATGATGGATGGTTGTACTTTTTTTTTTTTTTTTTTTTTTTTTTCAAATCTCATCCTCTATTTACTTCCATTATAAATCTTGGGAGAGCCAGGACATTATTTAATATAACTAGGACTGTATTCGTCTGAAAGAAGCACCTAGGGTGGCTTGAGGGTGAGTAAATCATGGGATAATTTTTATTTTTGGGAACTATGCCTTTAACAGAGTCTTCATCTCATGTACATCATTTTAAACATATTTGCCAAAAGAACTAATAATGAATTTAGGTTTAAAACTTAGAGCGTTTAAAAAAAAAAAAAAAAATTTACTTAATGCACCTTTTATTATGAATAGCTGCAGGACACGCAATCATCTTCACCAACTGTCAGAATTAATACAGGAAAAACCAGTATTTTTTCTTTTCCCCATAATATGGAGGTTCATTACACCAGT
The DNA here is from genome assembly GCF_018812025.1 of Megalobrama amblycephala. Classification (NCBI taxonomy): domain Eukaryota; kingdom Metazoa; phylum Chordata; class Actinopteri; order Cypriniformes; family Xenocyprididae; genus Megalobrama; species Megalobrama amblycephala. The sequence continues at coordinate 36,366,747 of NC_063046.1, forward strand.
GCACCACAGCCACAGGCCTGATACCTCTTTACTGAGTTTATGATGTTAAAGTTTAACGCAGCATAAACTGGATGTTTTTATCTAGGTGTTCTAAGCTATGTTGCACTACTGTGAAAATGAATGCAGTGTATTGGACAAAAGACTTTAAAACACTGCATGAAATACGTTTGGTGAATTAAATGTAAAGGAATGTACTCTTGAGAATGAAAGTTTGTCCTTTACTGAATGTCTTTAGACAGAAATGTATATATCTATATTTAGCCTGTTGTTAGTATTTCTTTCTCAAATACAAACGTTAATTTTACCTTTATTTCTTCATTTAGTCTAACCTTACAACACTGTACAAAGGCCTTTTGCAGTTTGTATCTTTATCTGTCAAAGAACAAATTGCTGTCGATCAGTGGATAATAAATTTGTACTGCAAAATATCTAAAAACTAAACCAGAGCTGTCCAATCCTGCTCCTGGAGGGACACTGTCCTGCAGAGTTTAGCTCCCAATTAAACACACCTGAACCAGCTGATCAAGATCTTACTAGTCATACTAGAAACAGAGATATGAGATATGAGGGTCCGTGGTTCAACCATTGGAGAAGGCATAACGGCTAACTTGGATCACATGTGCCTTGATATGAATGAATGTTTGAGAGCAAACATATTGAAGAATAGCTGATGGATTCATTAAATAAGCTATTTCCTCACACAAGCAGTTTATTCAGTGTAGTGAAGCCTCTCCAACATTGACATCCATTTTTAAAAAACAGCTTCCCTGCGTACCGCAGTGCTTTTTTTGGCTAAGGCTGCAGGTTTGCCTTTTGAGTGGCTTTGCTAGAAACTTCCAGGCATGTTGGAGCTAAACTCTGCAGGACAGCAAAGAATATACACTAACTAGAAGCGACACTCATTAGAACGTTCCATTGCAACACCGGCGCGCAGCAGCGGCCCAGCGTTTCCGCCATTTTGTGGTGAAATCGACTCGTCGGTCCACTAGTTTCTATGGCAATATCAGCTGCTTTGTTAAACAAAAACATACATTAAAGCTGTAATCCAACCTGAATGATGACAACACAGAATAAAATACTATCACTAGTGATCATCAAATCCTTTTAAAAGTTTATTTTACTCACTTTGTGTTTAAGTCTTCCACTTTTTTCACAAACCTTTGCTCTCTAGATAGAAACCCAGTCAGTTTGGGTTAAAATTCTTTGAAGTTCTAGTATTAGCATTAGGCTATAAACACTGAATTAATGCCAACATATGAAATTAAATTAAGGAGCTTGATTTTGCAGTGTTGTCTAATGTCCATTGAAGCAAAAGTGGGAATTATCCGATAACGGACACAGCAATGCATCATGTATTATAAGATCATTATGTTTGTAGCGTGATTCATTAAAACGTACAATATAACCTATTTCAATTCAGACCTAGATATTATTACTATTACTCCACTAGGTCTAAAATATATAGTCTGCTGCAAACAAGATGATCTTAAATGTATTAATTATTAATTTACTATTAATAAATGTGTAAAGTTGCATAAAATTGAAACATTCAATAAAGTAGGCTAACTACGTTACCTCAGATGGATGAATGGTGGGATTCCACAACTGATAAAATAAAACATATATAAGACAATATAACATTTACTGTAGGAGCCATACACTTTACTAGTGACTTAATTTAAAAAAACTGTTCTATTGCGCTTCTGATTTGGCAGTGAAATTCACCGATTTTGGGTGCGTAAGATGTGACGGATTCTATGGTCAAGTTAGTATTTTCACCCCATAATGGCGGCCGCGCTACCAGAGCACCACCTAGTGACTGTTACCCAAAAAGTATCAAAGTGTCGCCTCTTGGGTTCTACACTCTTTGAGGACAGTGAGCTGGATTGGACCCCTGATCTAAATGATTTATTGAGGGATGAAATACCAAAAACACAGTATGCAATAAAAACACAAATTCAGTTGGTTTATACACAAATGACATGTTCTATGACTTCTTGCTGCTTTCTTCCAATGCCACAAAATTGCATCAACATTTTTAAGAGAAACTGAACATTACCTCAGTTTGTTAATGTTTTTGCCACTCATCCAGGGTTTTCTAAAGTAGCAGCAGAGTGATTTTGTATTTCTGTGTAACTTTCTGCTCAAGCAATGCACAATATGTACTGTAAGCCAGTTCAGTGGCTGTAACTTGTGTGATTATGTGTGTGAGTGTGGGGGTGTGTGTGTGTATGTCTGTGTGTCACCCGGACCCAGATGCAACGCAGGGACCAAGTATACATAAATAAGAAATAAGACTATTTATTTTTGCGATTTAACCAATTAATAATTTTGTAACTACCACTGATTCATGATTTTGTAACCAAATAAGTTTGATTGTATTTTTACACTGATTTAATAAAAACATGCTGCAAATTAACATGTTTGAACAATGCATGTCTTTCTTAATATGTTCATGCTGAAACAAGCACCTAACCTTATGCACATTCCCTTCTAAAACGCTTTCTAACATGGACATGTACTGACCCCTTGAATAATTTAGCAGCTCATTTTTGAGTCGAAATGTATTGATATTCAGTGTTGGGGAAAGTTCTTTTTTAAAAGTAATGTGTTACAATATTGCCTTACTCCCTGAAAAAAAAGTAACTATTTGCATTACTTAGTTACTTTTTTTGGAAAATAATTCATTTCTGTACTTTCTCTCACCTGGGCTGGGCTTGTTTTGTTTTATAATAATAAAAAAAGTTATATTTTTGGCAAATGTAGACCCTTTCACAAAAAGTAAAATAATAATCCTCAGGCTGAAGAAAATGCAAATTCATGCCTGTACAGTAGAGGGCGCTGCTCAAACAAACCTTTTCAGCTGTGCTGGCATTCTGAATTGCAGAAGAATTGGATGCAGAAGAAACTTCAACATTATTACTTCAGCAACAAAACCAAACAATGAAGCACAAATGTGATGTTTATCTAAAGTCATTTTTTGTTTCAAATGTGTTTATCTAAATTCATCATGTTTACACAGCGCACACGATGCCTCTGCACTTATGACCGATTTCTCTCAACATGGGGACAGGAGAGCTGTCAGTCAAGAAATGGGAAAACAAAGTAACTTGTGTTACTGGCTTGAAAAAGTAACTCCGATATTGTGTTGTAATTTTAAAAGTAATGCATTACTTTACTAGTTACATGGAAAAGTAATCTGATTACGTAACTCTCGTTACTTGTAATGCGTTACACCTAACACTGCTGATACTATGGTGGAAAGGTGACATTGTAAATGGCTGCATAAAATGTTACTATCGGTGCGTTCCAAATGGGATATATCGCTCTCCGAAGGGCACTTCGGAGTGAAAACAATCACAGCCGCCATATTGAAGGGTTGTTCCAAACCGAAGTGCTCAAATCTGGCCATTTCGAAGGGTACAACTGATGGACACTTCAGGCCTCCATGATATTGTTTGATGTCACAGGAGGTGGCTCGGAGTTCGATTTTACCTATAAATAAATAAATATATATATATATATATAGTATTTTTCTATAGCCTACTACTTTAATATTTATACGAGTTAGGTTTGGTACATTATTATAGTCAAAATGACATTGTACTTCAACAAAAATACTTTAAAGCTCCCTTTATCAGTCCATTCAAATGTTTCAAATTCATAGACACAATATACATTATATTTAATGTAAAAGACAGTAGCTTATAATGTTACTACAGTAAATTAATGTGTATTAATACAAAGAGTAAACCAGGGGGGAAAAGACGAAGGCGCCTCCTTGATTGTCTCGTTAAGATGACGCTGAAGTGCATTCCAAAAAAAGAGTTTATTTGACCCCTACACCCTCCATCCCTTCGAAGCTCTCACTCCAGAGGGGAAACCCTTTGAAGGGATTAGGGCATAGGGATGAGCCCTTCCGAATGGAAGGCAGGGTGTATTTGTAGTAGACTGATATTTCCTAGCAGTGTCAGTAGTATAACATGCTGCATCTTACAAAAAAAAAAAATAATAATAATAATAAACCCTTATTTGTATTATATTTGACATACTTCATGTACATTCTTTGTATAGTACATGCAAAAGTGCATTTTAAATATTTGTTAGTATTGAAAATACATATGCATAGAAAAATTAAACTCACAAACAGGATAAATGTTGGAAAAATGTATTTTTCAGCTGCCGCTTTATATAAAATATGCAATGTGTCAATTACACTTTTGTAGTACTAAACATATAATGAAACCACAATAAAGACCCATAAAAATAAAGTGCACCACAATATTGAAATAATATAAATAACACAGTAAAAAAAACAACTACATTTAGTGTTAAGAGTCAAAAGCACCAAAATTTACACCACATTTCAAACATCTAGTTTGACTTGGGCTACATTACATTAATAATACTGTACATCAAGCTGGAGTATTATGACAATGTTTTTCTCTGAAGTCTCTCCCACGCGCTGGCTCTGTGTTCAGGTGTCAGGCAGGGTTTAATGACATTCTCAATGTTCTCCACTCTTCTTCTGAAACGCTCTCGGTCTCTGGCCATCTGCAGCCAACAAGAACCGTCCCGTGCCGCCCTGCTAGCAAAACTCCAAACCACCAGGGGGTGTACAGTCACTTTATCACTGAAACACACCTGAAATAGACAAAAGCATGTTTACAAGATAAGAGTACAGGGAAGAGTTTCTATTCAAGGCCGCTGTAACCTTAAGCCTGTTAGTCATGCAGCATGAGTTATGTGTCACATGACATCCTGAGTTACAGGAACTCATTTGACTACTAGCTGCCGTCAGCTGTCGTCATGGAAGAAGGGTGATTTAGTGTTTTCAGCCTCTTATAGCAACCACGTATACACACACACACACATACATATATATATATACACACACATACACATATATATATATATATATATATATATATATATATATATATATATATATATATATATATATATATATATATATATATATATATATTTTTATATATATATATATGTGTGTGTGTGTGTGTGTGTGTGTGTGTGTGTGTGTATGTGTGTATGTGTGTGTGTGTGTGTGTATGTGTGTGTGTGTATGTGTGTATATCCTGTCTGTGTTATGGTTAATTCAAACCTAGAAATCGCTTTCTTTAAATGAAATAAAGCCGAAATAAAGTATAAATATTCGATGAAAAACCTGGGAATCAACTGAGATAAAAACAAGTAAATCATATAAATACAGCTGGTTTCCATGAAATGTTTACCTTCTTGCCCCCTTCCTTTGAGTTTGGTTTTGGATGACACTCTTCTGGACTTGTAGCTGGTGAAGGTTGAGTTTTGATTTGAGTTAGTTGGTTCTGCTTCGTGTTTGTTCTGGAGCCGGTGGACGAGCAGAAGCTCAGAGGGTTGTACGGGTCACTGCTGTTGAGGAAGGATTCCCAAAGCTCCAGGCTCTCCGCTGATGCCTCAGAGTCACCTTCATCATCATCCTCATCATCATCCTCATCATCTGACCATTCAGAATCCACATCCTGTGGCTCACAGTCTTCCTCTTCAGTGTCCTCATCATCTTCCTCCTCATCAGTTTCTTCATCAGACTCCCATTCTGAGAGCCTGGCTTCATCATCTTCCTCTTCATCCGAATCAATCATTGACGATTCCCGCTCAACAGCAGGCTCGATCAACTCCTCCTCCTCATCATCTAACTCCATAATGACCTTCATCTCTGGATCCTTCCCATCCCTGATTTCCCTTTCCAGGGCCTCCACACCACACTTCTTCATCTCGCCGGTCATGGTCATGTTTTTTCCCACACAAATAAAGAAAAACATCTTGGAGCAGAAAAGATCTGCCACACTCATACAGCAGTTCACAACTCTTCGGATGACCTGCCACAGATGGAGTCTGATCTTCATGATGGACGTTTTGTGGTAATAATTAAGAGGTAGATCTTCATGCGTTCCAGGTTTACTGGACGAAAGCTCAGGACTCATCTTGGATTGCATGAATAGTGCTTCCTGAGGTAAACAGCACTGAACTGGCAGTGGATGATGTGGGGAAATGGTGAATGGTGCCATAATCACACTTAATCTGTAAAAAAAACAATACATTTTTAATTACATAAATATTAAAACCAGTGATTTCAGTGTTGACCAGTGAAGGGTGTTGTTTGCACTGTTGCTACAACATACTATGACACATACCAATGTGACATGCGCTGCCTTTCATTATGTGGTGTCTAATACACAATAACAATAAAAATACCCATAGTTACCTCAGTATTACCATGTTTGCTGTATTTAAAAAAACTTTTTGGACATGGTACCAAGGTAATACCGTGATTTTTGGACATATATTGTATTATACAACTATTGTAAAAGTACAATAATTGAAGCAATTTGGCTGAACACTTTCATAATGGTTTATATGTCCAAAAAACATGGTATTACCATGGTATCGCTTTGTTTGCTGAATTTAAAACATATTTTGGACATGGTACCAAGGTAATACTGTGATTTTTGGACATATATATTGTATTATACAACTTATTGTAAAAGTACCAATAATTGAAGCAATTTGGCTGAACACTTTCATAATGGTTTATATGTCCAAAAAAACATGGTATCGCTTTGTTTACTGTATTTTTTGTTATGATACCACGGTAATAGCACGATTTTTGGATAACATGTAAAAGTATTTAACGAAATTGCTTCAATTATTGGTACATCGAATACAAATATTTCCATTTTCCAGCTTCACGTTACATACCTTTGTGAGTTTGTCAGCCTGTCGCTTGGCAGTCGCTCCAGTGATGATTTGGTTCTCCAATGTTGAATTTACTAACGTACTCAAAAACGCTGTTTGAGCAATACGACGTCGATTTCAATTCAGTCATATACTCCATGTTCGCTTTGTTCATAAACATTTCGCGCTCGGTTCGTATTTCATGTATTTCATTCTTGTTTGCCGTAAATAGAAATGTTGTTGTGAGTGACGGTGGGTGTTTATATACCCTGTAATGACGTTGACGTCGACGTTGCCGGAGGCGGGACTTGCGTGTTAACGTCATTGCCTGGGAAGTCACGTAGCCCCAACGCTTCGTCACATTTCGAGAAACTCCAGTGGTGGTGGGCGGGGCTTGGTCAGGAGTTTCTGGTTGAGACTGGATTGCATCATTCCCTAATATAGAAAGTGAAGTCGAGAACAAAACATTCTGGAGGGAGAAACTGTAAACAAAAACATACAGATCAAGGGGACTTTCTTGGCAACGACATTAGGATTTTAAAGTAAAATGGAAATGAAAATGGAAAACACTGAAGAAGCCAGGATGCATTGGGGTCCATAAACCAACCCTTAATTTTCTGTATACCATAAAATATATTGATAACCATCATAACAAAAGAGGTAGTAAAACTGAATGCCACATGATGGGTCAAAGTAACTCAAAAGTGGCCTGTGAGTAATAGGCTAATGCTATATTTACAGTGCACACGCACAGTGCCATAGACACACATGATACTAGAATAATAATGCAATGGTTATTCTACAGAAACGTCCACTTTTCTGTCCCTAGCCTTTACAGAAATATTACACTTGAAAAACACTATTTTTTTAAAAAAATATTTTAATATGAAACAATATGTTATTTGAACAATAACATCTTCTTGAGCCATCAATGTGGCAATATTTGTTTTTTAATTATACAAATTCCAAACACCACAGAAGTGCTCGTCCCCACAGTCATGTTCAGAGGGAAAGTGCTTTATTTTGAGCTCAGAAACAGGTTTTTCTATACCATTTCAAATACAATAATGTATGCATAACTATCAAATGTATTATGTAAATGACATAAAAAACAAAAAAACAAAATGCTGAATAAATATTATAAAATATATAATGAATGTAGTGGTCCCCTGGAGTTGTGTCACTGGTGTTACCTAAAAAATGACACAGATGACATCACTTGACTTTCTTTTTCCTATTTCCTGAAGATCAATGAAGAAAGGCCCACGGAAAGTCCACTGTTTCTTTTCAGTTATCAGAAATTTGAATTAGAAAATCATAATTTCATATGAAGCTTTTAGTTGAAGTCACTGGTATGACCTACTTTATTGTTAGGGAATTTAAAAAAAACTAGAATACAAATGGATTAAACTGCTTCATTTAGTGAATATACAATGACTGACAACATGTGGATTGATAACCTTGCAGCAGCCATTCTGTAAAATGCATTTTTCATGAAAATTGTCACTGGTGGTACTGGTGTTGCCCGTTTATAGATAAACTTTATTCAAAGCTATTCATTTAGTTCTTTTGCATAAAATAGCACTAAGATTACATGATTCTAATTTTCTTTCTCATTGTTAATCCTCCTTTGGGCAGGTATGGCTAAATTGAGTGCAGCTGAGAAGCAGCGACTTCACAGACAGCGTATTTTACAGACATTTTTAAGATGTTGTTTATGATCTTTTACTGACTGCTTTCACTAAGTGTCAATGATAAGTTTTTGATTGTATACCAAATGTAAAAATTTAGTCTCATCTACTTCATTATAGTTGAAGAATAAGGATCTTTGGACACGTCACTGGTGATTCATTGTGTCACTGGTGTTACTGTTTTTCACATGTTAATGTTTCACATTAAATAAAATGTGTCATATGTGACATGGTAATAATTTTACATTCATTGAATTCTGCTACACTCAAGAATTAAGATTTAAAGGATTGCATCATTACTTGTTTATGACTGTTTTTTTAATATTTTCATTGTTATATCAAATATATGGTTGTGCAAATGAACTAACATCATTCAATCACACTTTTAACTAACCTGTTACTGGCCAACTGGGGATTGACACCATTTCATATACTCACCAACACCAATTTTTACTCGCATTTGGCGTATAGTGAGTGTTAATTTTAGGCCCTGTATATATATATATATATATATACACACACTATATTGCCAAAAGTTTTGGGACGCCTAGCCTTTAAGTGCACATGAAATTTAATGACATCCCATTCTTAATCCGTAGGGTTTAATATGGAGTTGGCCCACCCTATAACAGCTTCAACTCTTCTGGGAAGTGTAGTGAATTCCAGGGCCCAGTTTATCAAGTTCAAGTTCAAGTTACTTTATTTATACCCGAAGGTAGATTTTGTTTGCAGTATAGTCCTCATACACACATATGAAACAGAGCACATAAAAAACTACAACATCAAAAAGTTCTTGTCGGTCCAGAATAAATAATACTGGCCGGGCCCCTCTCTCTCTGTAACAGTGGACAAAGGTTTGCTACATTTTGATTGGATCTCGGTGGACTAACACAAACAAACTGTCCTACGCCATCAGATAAAGATGGAAGGACAACATCCAGACCTCTCTTAGAAGGTAAGAAGAAGACCTCTTGTACCAAGCCTGGGAAGGACAAGACTTCTCATTGGTCCACAGGCAGTTATTACCCTTCACCCATCTAAGGTTGGCCAGAGACTGCCATAAAAATTCCTCAGGACCTTAGCAGCAATGGGAAACAAAGAGAGATCACAAAGATCCATCCAAATCCATTCAAAACTATGTTTGAAAACCTTAGAACTGATGCAAACTACACATCCATTTCATACTTATTCCCAGAAATAAGTATTCTCAGTGACAGCTATTTGTAGTGCAACATCTGATACAAATTCAGCTGGTAATGTACAATTGAATGACAGTTCAATCTTTTTCCATCATGTTTAGTCTCTATTTGTTTAGAATATTGCCAATTCTGGTGGTGGTTTGGAAAGTGAGAAATGCATCGGTAAACTTTAAAGACACTGTAATGACTTCCAACTGTGTGCTTTATGCAAATGAGTTCCACAGGGGAGAGAAGGGTGGGTCACACTCTGTGTGTCCCCTCTGATGCCAGCAGCCAATCACAGCACTCGAATGGAGAAGCGCCAAAATGCAATCTCCTCCTCATCAGAAAGGGATAAAGGTACCCTTTCTACAGACACTCCTTGTTCTGAGTCTGTCCGTCAAAGGGGATAGACATTAACAGATACACAGTTCTGAGTCTGTCCTGCACGAGGATAGACACAACAGATACACCGTTCTGAGTCTGCCCGTCAAAGGGGAAAGACACAACAGATACACCGTTCTGAGTCTGTCCTGTACGGGGATAGACATTAACAGACACAACACCATTCTGAGCCTCTGGTCCATCCAGAGAGACAACAACTGATCCCATGATCTTAGTCTACAGCTTGTGAGGCAGCAACAGAGACGACCACGTTCTGAGCCTCCAGCTTGTGAGGAAAGAGACATTAACAAACACTACGTTCAGAGTTTCTGTCCAGCGAGACAGTGACGACATCTGCAACAAGGTTAAGCTCAGGAGAGCAAACCTTCACTTCAAGGTACCTTCGTCTGCGTGTTCGAGATTGTTAAGGACCTTCTGCACCTACGCCAGGGCTTCATCTGCGTGTTCCAGATTTTAGGGCCCTTTGGTGCTCCAGGAGATCAGCATCCCACAGAGCTTCGTGTTCAAGACTGTTGAAACAGATTCTGGCTCCTCTCCCCACTGCATTGTCACCCAGCACAACCAGTGGAAGACGTCACTGTCATCGGACTCAACCAAGTGGAACGTAAATATCACTTAATCAAACCTCTTTCCAGAGACCTTGGCATTGTTGTATATTATCAGTATATAGTTTCCTAATTCCTATTAGATTCAATATAGCTGATGTTAGTCAATAACAAATAATCTCTCGTTTATTTGTTTGTTGCATAATAAGGTTCTCCACCTTATTATTTTCAGAGAAACAGTTTATCTTTCCCTAAGATAACGTAACTCTTCCATAGCCACACTCAACTTAATCACTTGTATTCTATGTATCTTATGCACTTTATTCTTTTATCATTCATGGTATTCATTTAGTAGTTGTGTTAGTTATTCTTGTTTATCTTTTTGTTAATAAAATGTATTTTATTACACTTGTGTCTTCCTTGTGCTGATAATACAGAAAAGGTTCTACAAGTTAGCAATATCACCAATCTTTCAGATAAATCAGCTGACCACTTTACGTTAATTCTAAATGAATGAAAGCCCCTGTTGGGAGTGTTCTCATACTGCCAAGGTAACAACCACTGGTGCCCTGAACTAGGGAAAAAGGGGAAAGTGGTCATCTGATGTACTCATAACCACCTCTTAAGAGACGTGTGTCCAAAAATCACAACGTCAGCGGTGACTTGAGTACCAATCCCTATTTTACTTTGTGTCCTTTGATGGACAAAGTAAAAATCACTACAGAAGGCTTTCCACAAGGTTTAGGAGTGTGTTTATGAGAATTTCTGACCATTCTCCTAGAAGCACATTTGTGAGGTCAGGCACTGATGTTGGCGAGAAGGCCTGGCTCACAGTCTCCGCTCTAATTCATCCCAAAGGTGTTCTATCGGGTTGAAGTCAGGACTCTGTGCAGGCCAGTCAAGTTCCTCCCCACCAAACTCGCTCATCCATGTCTTTATGGACCTTGCTTTGTGCACTGGTGCGCAGTCATGTTGGAAAAAGAAGGGGCCATCCTCAAACTGTTCCCACAAAGTTGGGAGCATGAAATTGTCCAAAATGTCTTGGTATGCTGAAGCATTAAGAGTTCCTTTCACTGGAACTAAGAAGCCAAGCCCAACCCCTGAAAAACAACCCCACACCATAATCCCCCCTCCACCAAACTTTACACTTGGCACAATGCAGTCAGGCAAGTACCGTTCTCCTGGCAACCGCCAAACCCAGACTCATCCGTCGGATTGCCAGACAGAGAAGCGTGATTCGTCACTCCAGAGAACACGTCTCCACTCCTCTAGAGTCCAGTGGCGGCATGCTTTACACCACTGCATCTGACGCTTTGCATTGCACTTGGTGATGTAAGGCTTGGATGCAGCTGCTCGGCCATGGAAACCCATTCCATGAAGCTCTCTACGCACCGTTCTTGGGCTAATCTGAAGGCCACACAAAGTTTAAAGGTTTATAGCTATTGACTCTGCAGAAAGTTGGCAACTTCTGCGCACTGTGCGCCTCAGGATGCGGTGACCCCGCTCTGTGATTTTACGTGGCCTACCACTTTGTGGCTGAGTTGCTGTTGTTCCCAATTGCTTCCACTTTGTTATGATACCACTAACAGTTGACCGTGGAATATTTAGTAGTGAGGAAATTTCACAAATGGACTTATTGCACAGGTGGCAAACCTATCACGGTACCACACTTGAAATTCACTGAGCTCCTGAGAGCGACCCATTCTTTCACAAATGTTTATAGAAGCAGTCTGCATGCCTAGGTGCTTGATTTTATACACCTGTGGCCATGGAAGTGATTGGAACACCTGAATTCAATGATTTGGAGGGGTGTCCCAATAGAGGGTATGCATCGACGTCACTTTCCTGCCGAAAACGCGATCCCTCAGCTGGACTGAGTGGCAAAAGAACCTGCTGCGTAACTGGATTAATAGGAGAAACGGCGAAAACGTGAGTAAAACTAACGAATTACCCTAAAGGTTGGACTCGAAAGTGTTTCTTACAACTTGTCAAATAAACCTAATCCATGGATATTGACATGCAGCCAGGAGTCGTGTTTCCTGACATTTATATGTGCCTGGGAAATACATAAAGCAAATCTGGCTGTGAATATTTTATATAACTACAATATCGGTAGGTTTAAATCTGCTTAATCACTTATATCAATGTTATATCGTCATATTGTCCAGCCCTAAAACATATATAGTTTTATAGTATAGTTTTTGACAGTGTTGTTTATTTAAAAACACCCAATTATGCATAATATAAGATGGAAAATATTTAATTGATGAGTTGTCAACATAATATATAACAATACAATATATAAGGTATGATTTTACCTCAAAATCAACAATTCGACACAAAATGATAACTGCAAATCCATGTTTCTTTGCCTGAAGTCCAGCTGTTTCTGTGACTTGCATTGATCCATTTGCTTCTTTTTCTGTTGCTTTCTCTAGTTTTTAAATATATACCTCAGGGTTTGTGTCAAATCTATTTGTATAGTCAGCCGCAAAGCTCTTTCCCGTTTTGAATGTGTTTTGTGTGTTTTTCGCGACATTCACGCTGAAAACCAATGCTACCGCTCAGTCTTTTGCCACTCAGCGTGCGTGACCGCAGTCCTAACGGTCGACGGTGACGTCACGTGCATACCCTCTATACTTTTAGCAATATAGTGTATACACAAGGCTTGACATAATTTTTTTTGATCACCAGCCACTGTGGCTACTGATTTTCCAAAGTTATAGCCACTCAGCATTTTCACTGGCCACAATTTTAACATTGATACCATGGGGGAAAACTGCCATATAGATATTTTTAATATTATCTTAAAATTTGGCAGCAGATATATTAAGCTGCTGTCACTTTAAAGGATTAGTTCACTTTCAAATTAAAATTATCCCAAGCTTTACTCACCCTTGAATCCATCCTAGGTGTATATGACTTTCTTCTTTGTGATGAACAGAGAAATATTAATAAATATCCTGATGCATCCAAGCTTTATAATGGCAGTGAGTGGGATCAGCGAGTATGAAGCTGAAGAAAGTGCATCCATCCACATTCACCTTCTGAAGCGAAGTGATGCGTTTGTGTAAAAAAATATCCATATTAACAAATTATGAAGTAAAATATCTAGCCTTCTGGATTCAAGTTATGAAGAAAGTGTAAATTGGCGTTGTGTCAGTTACGCTTTTTTTGTAAGTTGAATTGGGAAGGCGTAGGACGTACACTGTAAAATGTAATTAGTTGAGTTTACTTAGAAAGCTTAATTAAACTGTTGGGTTTACATAAAAAACTTAAGGAAACCGATTGCCTTAAATTTAGCAAGTAAGTTAACTCATCATTTTGAATTGATAAAACTAGCTACCACACAGTACAGAGTACTTAGAAATCTTGAGGATTGGTAATTCAATTTTACAAATTGAGTACTTAGTTCAGTCATGTTAAAAATCTTGTTCACATTATGTAGAAACTGCCTTAAATTTCTCAAGCATTTTTTACTCAAAGTTGCAGCAATGGACCATACATTTATTTGTATTTATTAAACTGGAGATACTGTTGAAAATAATAAAGTTTGATGTCACCATCATGGTGGAAAGTGTTTGCTTTAGTTGGGCTCTTGACCTTGACTTTTAACATTAGCGTTTCTCTGGCTGTCGTAACTCAGTGTTTGTAAGACACAGCTGTTATGGTGAAAAAAGTCAAGAGAAATGCTGGGATTGATCTATTGCATTTTTCCTGATGATATCTTTGAATACCCACAGATTTAATCTGTGTGGTAAAGTGTGGTTTGTCATTAAAAACAAATAAGTAATTTTTTAATAATTAATGAAACTATAGCAAGAGATGGAGCACTGTTGAAAGCATATTTTTAATATGTTAGTCAAAAAACATTTTGGACTATATAGACACACAGAGCTCAAGAATCAGCGTATAAATCTCAACAACGGTGACATGCTTCATGCTGCAATGCATGCTGGGAGCCATGGATGAGTTTTATACTATGATGTCTCCCAGCATGCATTGCATGTCACCGTTGTTGAGATTTATACGCTGATTATTGATGTCTCTGTAGTCCAAAATGTTTTTTGCCAAATATAATATTAAAAATATATGATCTCAACCATGCTCAGTCTCTTGATCTAGTTTCAGCAATAAAACATTTAATTGTTTATAGTAACAAAGCACACATTTGATCAAGTACAAACCTTGGAATGAAATCTGTGGATTTTTGATGATGACATTATAAGTACAGATCCAACAGATCAATCCCAGTATTTCTCTTGGCTTTTTTCACCATAACAGCTGTGTCTTACAAACACTGAGTTACGACAGCCAGAGAAACACTAATGTTAAAAGTCAAGGTCAAGAGCCCAACTAAAGCAAACACTTTCCACCATGATGGTGACATCAAACTTTATTATTTTCAACAGTATCTCCAGTTTAATAAATACAAATAAATGTATGGTCCATTGCTGCAACTTTGAGTAAAAAAATGCTTGAGAAATTTAAGGCAGTTTCTACATAATGTGAACAAGATTTTTAACATGACTGAACTAAGTACTCAATTTGTAAAACTGAATTACCAATCCTCAAGATTTCTAAGTACTCTGTACTGTGTGGTAGCTAGTTTTTATCAATTCAAAATGATGAGTTAACTTACTTGCTAAATTTAAGGCAATCGGTTTCCTTAAGTTTTTTATGTAAACCCAACAGTTTAATTAAGCTTTCTAAGTAAACTCAACTAATTACATTTAGTGTAAGCGTTTTGAACTGCTAGAGTTTTATGTTTTCTTCGTAACTTGAATACGGAAGGCGGTCTGGTGGAAGCTAGATATTTTACTTCATAACTTGTTGCATTTTTTTTTTACACAAACGCTTCGATTGTTTGTCAATATTGTTGCTGTTACAAGCCCTGTTACAGCAAGGTATTATATTTAAAATATGTAATATATATTATACATAAAATCATATAAATTAAGGTATTATAAAATTCAAACTGCCAAAATGGCTCATATCCGCATTTGGTAAGTTTTAATGTCAAGCCTATATACAACTTTTTCTCCTAAAACCTGGTACTGTTAGATATTTATTATCTGTACTGTTTCAGATCCATCTAATTGTTTGTAAAATAAATTCGTTGTAGTTGTAAAACAACTACAAGGTCATAAACTGTCCAAGAATTCATTCTCAGGCCATGCTACACAAATCATTCATTGTGAAAAGAGTCAGCTATGAGTTAAAAACTGGCACACCTTTTAGAATCAGCTGATTCATAAAAGCTGCTGACCTATTTTAGACACTTTTGTGACGTTCATGTAAACCCCATAAGGAAAGGGTTAACAGGCAATGTGATTATCCCATCTTGTGATCCCATTTCCAGCCATGAAAGAAGGTATTTTATTTGTGCAGAAAGGAACGTATGCACACACGCACTCACTCACCACTTCAGTACAGACACTACTGGAGAGCTGCTAACCCTGGTAAGTGTTAAGATTCTGACCTATAGGAATTCCAAATGCAGAACTCTTGTGACTGTATGAAAAATGTTACTTACCACTATTAAATGTAAAGGTTTATTGACATCTCTGGTTCCATGAAGAACCTTTAACATCCATGGAACCTTTCCATTCCAAAAAAAGGTTCTTTACATTTATATAATGCTCTTCTCAAGAACAAAAAGTTTCTTTTAAGAACTGATCACTGAAAGGTTCTTTGGGGTACCCAAAATTGCTCTTCTGTGTAATCACTGCAAAACACTTTTTGGAAAAGTAAATATCACTGGGGGTGAATTGAAATCACTTTTTTTTTTTTTTTTTTTTCCCTGTAACCATCATCATTGGTCCTTTGTAACAGAAGGGATTTTTGCATCTGTGTTTTGGGGAAATTCTGATGAATGATGCATACAGTTTAGTTTCTGATTAGTTTCTGTTCTCCAAATTTTAAAAGTGTAACTTCACATTAAATTATTCATTCAATGTCATTGGTGTTTTGTCTGTGCTTTATTTGGCCATCATGTTTTTAAATTTGTTCTAAGCATCTAATTATTATAAGATTTGATAGGAATTGGCTAGTTTTATATTTGAAGATGACTTCACGTCTATAGATCACTTTTTTTCTTTTTTTTTGTCACATATTATAATACTAAACCTTGGCCTGTTTTGATTTCTTGGACTGTCACACAGTTTAAGCAGTAGAAGTTTCCATGGATCTTATTAAATGATTTTCATCGGAACCTGAGAGGCAAATAAAGATGCTTTATTTTTAAAGGGATAGTTCACCCAAAAATGATAAATTCTGTCATTTACTCATCCTCAAGTTGTTCTAAATCTGTACCGTTTCTTTCTTCTGCTGAACACAAAAGAAGACATTTTGAAGAATGTTGGTAACCAAACAGTTGCTGGTCCCCATTGACTTCCACAGTATGAAAAAAAAAAAAAAAAAAAAAATTTTTTAAAAACCCTATGGAAGTCAATTTGGACCAGAAACTGTTTGATTACCAACATTTGGTTACCAAATATATATGTATATATTGTGTTCAGGAGAAGCAAGAAACTCATCCATAATTTAGAACAACTTGAGGGTGAGTAAATGATGACAGAATTTTTATTTTTGGGTGACCTATCACTTTAAGAGTGTAAAACATGTAATTTTGAAATAGAAAGACTGAAACAGTATTTTCTTGTAAAATGTACAGTACTCCGATAATTATTTACGATTTAAAAAAAATCAATTTTTATAGCATAAAATGTACACAGACTTCTTGGCATAAGCTACCAAATATATCTACCAAAATAACTGAAAACACAACATTAACAAAACATATTTTTACAGTGTTAAGAGGCTGATCAGCTCATTATGTGTCCTGATGCCGTGGTGGTGGGCTGCCGACCGCATTGAAGAGTGTGAGAGCAGTGACATGGAGGCCGGGCCCCCGACCCCTGGTGGTCCTGCTGTGGTGGTGGGTCCTCAGAGGCTCTCTTTTGCCTACCAGGGCCTCTTGGAGATTCCCTATGACACCATCCTTCAGCAACAGGACACTCTGGAGGTTCTGGACCTCAGTTACAACTTGCTGGATGAGTATCCTTTTGAGAATCAGATATTTGGTCATATGTTTAAAGTCTTACTAACATATAATGTATAATATAACAACATAAATATGCTGGTTATATTCACTAGGGCATAGAGTTTTTTTTTCTTCACAGATTGCAAAATTGGAATATTAACCCTGTAAAGCTATTATTACAAGCTATTTAATTACAATTTTAATCAAAATCTAAAAAAAAATGTACAGTGTTTGTTTTGTTGAGTACATCATATTAGATACATCAGGCTTTTACAGCTCGTCTGATATTGTGAGAATATGGAGCTCATACTCGAGGAGGAAACAAACAGCTTAATTTGATTTGGATCCCCAAACTGAGCAAAACATGTAATTTAGTGCAGTTGCCGATATTTATATGCCAAAAAAGATGAAATTCTGATGGCTTGTATATACAGTCAAACCAAAAATTATTCAGACATTTTTGATATATTTTTACTAGTGGGTGCAGGACACTATAAGTGAGTATAGCAAAATAAAGTAAACTGTGACATATTATACCCAAAAGTTCTTCATACAGTGGACTACCAGTAAAATTGATAAAAATTTGGAACCAAAAATTATTCAGACACTTTGACCTGACCATGTTTTGCTAAAGTGTTATCTGACATAATTAAGATTAATTTTTCTGACACAGTTTAACTCTGAGATCCTGTCATATTTTATTACTATAAACTGTAATAATGAAAGAAATGTTCAAGGTGTCTGAATACATTCTGGTTTGACTGTAAATAAATTAGATCTTTATAACAGTAGGCTACTAACATAAAATGCATATAAATATCAGTTGTTACTCTATATATCTCAATAAAAGATTATATTTAAATGCTTAATTTTTCTGATCAAAACTGTATTATTTTTATTGTTTGTGTGTGTGTGTGGGGGGGGGCATATAATGCTAACTAAGTGTTCTTCAAAAGTCTAATGTATCATATTTAAGACTCACATTTTAACATAAAAAAATGATGCATGTATTGATGATCAAGTAAACCTAAGTTGCTTCAGTCAGTAAATTTTAATCCTGAAATATTACTAACAATATAAAGTTATTGTTACATTTACTTTAAAATCAGTAAAGATTTCACAGCAAAAAGACTTGTGAATCATGACCTGAAGGGGGATGTTTTTACAGTTACACTAAAAGGTCTTTTACCTGCTAAAAATGATGAACTATCAATCAAACGCTAGAAGGTATGTAGTAGATTGTGTGCAGCAAATTTTTCAGCAAAGTTTTGATCATGTTGATCATTTAGAGGCCTAAAAATTTGTGTTTCAAATATTATACAGTACTTCTTTATAGGGTTAAAAACAGAAATAGGCATCTCTGGCATCTCCACAGAACCTCTCAATTGCAAAAAAGGTTCTTTATAGCAAAAATATAGTTTATTCAGATTATTAAAATGTTCTTTACATAAGACAAAAAGAGGTCATTTTAAAGAGTTAGTTCACCCAAAAATGAAAATAATGTCATTTATTACTCACCCTCATGTCGTTCCACACCCACACGGGTGTGGAAAGGCATGAGGGTGAGTAATAAATGACATTATTTTCATTTTTGGGTGAACTAACCCTTTAAGATCTGTTCACTGAAAGGTTCTTTGAGGAACCAAAAATGGTTCTTTATGGCATTGCTGCGAAACCCCCCTTTTGGAGCCTTTATTTTTAAGAGTGCACTAGAAGAAAGCCTTTTCAACAAGAACACACACACACTTTTCAAGTGATTGCCCTTAACCGAGCTGCTAACGGAACCCTGCTCTTTTGGGGGGTTGGAGAAGCTCAGCACACTCATCCTGGACTGCAACAACTACAACGCACATGTCAAATTCCCCTACATGCCCAGCCTCACCACCTTGTGGATCAACAAGAACAAAATCAGCAACCTGCCCATTATTGTGGAAGAGATCTGCTGCAAGTTCCCAAATATCAAGTGAGTTCATCCATTACCCAAGAACATCTATTCATGCATTAACTTAGGCATAATAAGGTTTTTTTTTAATACATTTCAAGTGATTTACCTCTTTGGTTTCATTGTAGAATTCTTAGTATGATGAACAATGAAGCAGCACCCAGTTACTTTAATGGAGGCAGTCTCACGCAGTATATTGATTACAGGTAAGCATGAGAAGAACTGATGTTTGAAATCTGCTTGTATAGTAAACATTCAGCCTGTACTTTTTGGTCTGTTTTTAGAAGTTCAGATGGTACATACCCTTGTGAAAAAGAAGCGCAACTTTTTTTAAAATAGTTATTACTACTTTAACAGACTATACTTAAAGGTGCAATATCTAATATTTTCTGTCCACTAGAGGTCGCTAGAAGTCTATTCAAAACAAAGGCGTAGCTTGATGACGCCAAGTTTGAGAGCGGAATCTTGGGACATGTGGTCTCCATCTCAGCCGTCTGTGGAAAAGAATAGGGATTGGACTCGGGCAGAAATCATGTTCATGGATGTGATTATTAACGTTACTGTAGTATGAAGCAGAGCAGGAGCGAGTGTTGTGGGAGCTGAACGAGGCCACTGGAGCGATTGCGCCACACACGCCTCACGAGCAGCGGAACTTTTATTATGACACAGTCGCTGGTGCCGCTTCCGCTTTTCCGGTCATGAGTATGAGGTAACGCAGCTCTGTTTATCATATTAGATACATTTGAGAGTGTTGAAAATGATGTTATAACGTTACTCTGAGCGTTCGCTCGGTGGCTGCTGTGAGACACTTGCTACAGACTGCAGTAAGATAAATCAGTTTTAGAATATCATATTAAATGCTGGATGGCTTGTGTTGATAAATGGCATGCAATTAATTTTAAAACATATTGTATGATGGAGAAAATTCTGTATTACTGTTACTAAAAATAAAGCTGCATCTGATTATGCTATGTTAGCTGCTTCAAAAAATAGTGTTTTTCTCTGAGGCATGGAAAAGCATGGTACTTGCAAAAAAATCAAGAAAATTAGATTTAAACAATAAGACTAAACGTGTTGAGCTATATAATAATAATTAATTTTCTGTCTATAAATATATCAAAACAGTTGTTCCCTTGTCTATTAAAACATGTAATATATTAAAGCGTCTTTGGTGTTTCCATGGTTTCTACAAAATGAAACCGGAAACCGAGGGTAACGCAGGTATGACGCAATTGACAGGCGACTCCTCGCACGTCCCGGAGCCTTGGTTAAAATTACAATTTTCTCACGATTTACAAATAGTTGGAAACATTTGGGATATTGTAAGTACTCAAGTGAACAAAATATATAACACTGGCCTAGTGTTTTTGGGATATTTTACTGCAAAATTCTTACATATTGCACCTTTAATTACTCACACTCATGTCATTCCAAACCTGTAAAACCAGTTTATCTACAAAATTGTACCATTTTATTTACAAAATCCAACTGACATAATAATGCTCCAATGCACATTCAAGAGAGCAACACGACATATGCATGTTGTGTTGTTGACATGAAAGCAAGATGTTTTTGTGCGTTGGAAATGAATATTTTGTAAATAAAGTGGTAAATTATGTTTGTTTGTTTTTTATATATTTTTATTTTTTTATATCAGCAAGTACCATTTTTGATAATATACTTTTAAGATTTGAAGTACACTACAAGTGCACATTCAATTAGCACACTTCTTTTTCACAAGGGTATACTACCATCTAGTGGTCATATTTTGCTTAAGCAGATTTCAGTGCTATAACTTAGTATTTGTGCCAGTAAGTTTAACATACAATCTGAAAAATTTGTCCATACTAACTACTATATACTTACATTTCTCTATGACAGGCAGTATGTGATCAGTCAGATACCCAGTCTGGAGGTGCTGGATGACACAGAGGTGCAGGAAAAAGAGCGTGAACTGGCCCGAAAGACCTACAGGATGCAGAGAATCAGAGAAGGCCGCAGCAGGAGGAAGGAGCTTCATCGCTAACAGAGAATTGTTAATCATATCACACACTTTCCAGGGCTGGATGACTTACTATCCCACAACAATCCAAGCACTCATTCCAGACTTCATGAGCTTCAAAGCCCGTTGACCGGAAGTGAATTAAGTCATCCACCAGATCATATTTGTGATGCGATCTGGAGAAACCCGTCGGATGTCACGATTGAATGTTTTCAGTAAAGTAAAAAAATAGGTTGAATGCCATTTTCTTTCGTGCCGTCTTTCTCTAACGTTACTGTTTAAAGGGTTAGTTCACCCAAAAATGAAAATTCTGTCATTAATTACTCACCCTCATGTCGTTCCACACCTGTAAGACCTTTATTCATCTTCAGAACACAAATTAAGATATTTTTGATCAAATCCGATGGCTCAGTGAGGCCTGCATCGCCCGCAATAACACTCCCTTTTTTAGATGCCCTGAAAGCTTCTAAAAACATATTTAAAACAGTTCATGTGAGTACAGTGGTTCAACCTAAATATTATAAAGCGACAAGAATACTTTTTGTGAGCCAAAAATAACAAAATAGTGACTTTATTCCACAATATCTAGTGATGGGCGATTTTCAAAAAGCTGCTTCATGAAGCTTCGAAACTTGAATCATTTGTTTCGAATCTTGATTCTCGTCGCTTTATAATATTAAGGTTGAACCACTGTAGTCACATGAACTGTTTTAAATATGTCTTAAGTAGCTTTCTGGGCATCTGAAAGTGTTAATTTTCTTGCTGGCAATGCAGGCCTCACTGAGCCATCGGATTTCATCAAAAATATCATAACAAATACAAAGACAGTTCACCTATCAAAATAAACCACATAACATGTAGAATGAAGGTGTATTAATGCACATTTCCTGCCAGTCCTGTATAAACTACGACATACAAAGATTTTTTTCTAATACAATGTTATCGTGAGAAGGCGAAGCACAAGAGAACAACGAGCTATAATGAACACACATGTTCTAATTATGTGTTTATGAGAGGTTGAATTCAAATCAAATTCTGCCAAACTACCCATACTACTTCTGAATAGGATGTCTACTTCAGAAAATGTATAAAAATATGGAAATATATGGTTCAGATCACTCAAATAAATGGAGGTGCAGTTAAATGGTCAGATATGGAGCTTGGGTGTCATCTACTGAAAAGGTTGGTACTGGTACCGCTCAAACAAAATCTTACCGAAAGCTCATTTTTTAAATATTTCAACCTAAAATTAGTAATGTTGACATTTTTGGCTTTTATTTTCTTGCAGTTTAAGAGTGAAACATGCTTTGTAATATATTATTATAAAATATAAACAATTATATTTTTACATTTTCATAAACTTAAACCTCTATAACTTTTTTTTTTCACTTTCATAATTTATTTGACTTCTACAATAATCTGACAAGTGTCTTCTTTAAAACAAGACCAAATTTAGGTCTATATTCCAAAGCATTCTAGAATTATAACCATTTATGTTTGGATAGTGCATTTTCATGTCTATGCAAAGAAAAGGGGTTGACAGTTATTTAAACCTGTTTTTCCTCAGAATTCCATTTCTGAAAATCAGAGCGATCAGCCGACTTCAGATAACATAACTTTTGTTACAGAAAAGCTATGAAAGAAAGTAAAAACAGATTTGGAAAGGGCTCGAATACAGCTTTCATATGGTATTACCTGTACTAATAGGTAAAATTTCACCATGTGATGGGTTTTCGCAGATCACATCACATTTAAACTTGGATTTTAAGCCACAACAAATAAATATGAAATGGCATTGGAAATATTTTTACTTCCTTTTTTTTGCTTTTCAAAACAATGATCTGATCAACAATAGTTATCTGATAATAATGAATTTTTAATACTTTTAAGAGTCAAACTTAATAAATCTTCTAAGTAACTGACACATTTTTTTTTTTATCAGGAAAGATGTTTTAATATTATATTAAAAGAGAAAAATCTGATTGAATGAGCCTCATTCAAAGCCACTGGAAATACTGCACATAATTTGAATTCTATAAGCTTACGGTTAGGGTAACTATTACATGGAAGAATAGAATGTAATTATTATTAAACTATTAAAGTCACAATGAATTTAAAATTGACATTTCTTGTTTTTATTGCAGTTATTTTGCACATAATTTTTTTTTTTTTTTTAATTCTTGTGTCTTTAAAGGTGCACTATGTAATATTTTCTGTCCGCTAGAGGTCGCTAGAGGTCTATTCAAAACAAAGGCGTAGCTTGATGACGCCAAGTCTGAGCACAGAATCTTGGGACATGTGGTCTTCACCTCAACGGTCAGTGGAAAAGAAT
Organism: Megalobrama amblycephala; assembly: GCF_018812025.1. Taxonomy (NCBI): domain Eukaryota; kingdom Metazoa; phylum Chordata; class Actinopteri; order Cypriniformes; family Xenocyprididae; genus Megalobrama; species Megalobrama amblycephala. Next base: position 36,390,619 of record NC_063046.1, read on the forward strand.
AGGGATAGGACTCGGGAAGAAATCATGTTCATGGATGCGACTATTAACATTACTGTAGTATGAAGCAGAGCAGAAGCGAGTGTTGTGGGAGCTGAATGAGGCCGCTGGAGCGATTGCGCCACACACGCCTCACGAGCAGCAGAACTTTTATTATGACACAGTCGCCGGCGCCGCATCCGCTTTTCCGGTCATGAGTATGAGGAAACGCAGCTCTGTTTATCATATTAGATACATTTGAGTGTGTTGAAAATGATGTTATAACGTTACTCTGTGCATTTGCTCTGCGGCTGCTGTGAGACACTTTTGCACACTGCAGTAAGATAGATCAATTTTAGAATATAATAATAAATGCTTGTGTTGATAAATGGCATGTAATTCATTTTAAAAAATATTGTATGATGGAGAAAATTCTGTATTACTGTTGCAACAAATAAAGCTGCACCGGATTATGCTATGTTAGCTACTTGACAAAGTAGTGTTTTTCTCTGAGGCATGGTAAAGCATGATACTCTCAAAACTAAACGTGTTGAGCTATATAACAACAATTAGTTTTCTGTCTATAAATATATCAAAACAGTTGTTCCTTTGTCTTTTAAAACATGTAATATATTAAAGCATCTTTGCTGTTTCCATGGTTTCTACAAAATATAACCGGAAACCAAGGGTAACGCGGGCAGGGGCATAGTTTGTGGGGGGGATGGGGGGGAGGTAACCCCCTCAATATTCAAATGCTTCAGTTACAACCCCCCCCAATATTTAAACATAAAAATCACATTAGATCAGATGAAAAATATGTAGAATTAATTTATTTTGTAGCAATAATTTCGTTTCTATTCAAATATGAGTTTGTCATAATAAATTAGAGAAAAATATACTCCCCCTCCATTGAACCGATTGGTAACGTCCATCCAATGCGCGCACTTTCACCAAAACAACGCGAGTGGCGCTCTATTGTTTGAATGAGAGAGTACGGGTAGCTCAAAAAATGAAGAGAACCGCTGCCCAGCCGACTATATTAAACTGCTGGTCAAAGAGGGACGTTAAAAAGAATAAAGCATGTACTGAGAAGGAGGTATGAGAATATTGTAATAGCTAAGTACATTCCACATATATTTTAGCTAGCTAATCCATTGCAATTCAGCCATAACTATCAGTGTAACTGTAACCAGTTACCAAAACAGCCGTCTGTTTTGTTAGTTCATTTTTTAATAGTGTCTATTTATCAATGACAAAAGTATTCACATCGGTGTTTGTTTTCTTCCTAAATTAATCTGACTTTTAAACGAATTTGCTGAATGAACGATTGAAGTGACTGACAATAAAAAAAGCGAATCGCTGCCGCCTACTGGCGGTTTCAATATTTAACATAATTTCTTTCTTTAGAATCACAGTTATGTTAGAATTTGATGAATGATTATACATAAATTTCATAAAGTTATGATAGATAAATAGATAGATAGATAGATAGATGATAGATAGATAGATAAGAAATAAATAATCCAATAAACATTACACACAAAACAGATTATTATTATTTTTTAATAAAAAAATAAAATAACAGACAGCATACCAACGTTCAACCCCCCCAATGTTGAAACCAAATCTACGCCCTTGAACGCGGGTATTGACAGGCGACTCCTCACATGTCCTGGAGCCTTGGGTAAAATTGCAATTTTCTCACGATTTACAAAGAGTTGCAAACATTTGGGATATTGTAAGTACTCATATGAACAAAATATATAACACTGGCCTAGTGGTTTTTGGATATTTACTGCAAAAAATATTACATATTGCACCTTTAATAAAAATTAATTCCTCTCCCTCCTGCAGCGATATCTCTTCTCTGATGATGTGTTTACTGGCATAAGGGTGGGACAACTTGTCACTCACATGAGATCCACCAATAGCAAACCACAACCATCAAATCAGTTCCCCATGGACAAAAGGAAGTCCCGCCCTACATTTTTTTTCCTGATCAAGAAGCCAATCTTCCCTTTCATGCTGACTTTAATGTGACAAGTTGCAAAGCAACCCTGAACAGCTTATGGCAAGGATTAATGAACTATGATGTTGAAACTATTTTATTTAAAGCAATAAACCAATAAAATATGCATAGTCTAGTTTATTGCTTTGATATAACTGCAGCTAAAGCAGATTATTGATAGCAAATAAAAATCGCTTGTAGGCTCTTGTATAACTGACAATAACAATTTTAGCCAGCAGCCTTTGTAGACCCACATGTAGGCTACTATAGGCCTGTTTATCTCTGTTGTGATGTTTTAGCATCTTCATGAAGAGTATGTTTTTTTTAAAGAAAGAAAACTGCCCCTCACATCATTTAATGCACTATGCAGGATGTTTTGTAACTGGATCAGACCTCAAATTATTTTTGTACCGAGTTCATGCACATCGCCTAGACCTGTCTCACTAATTTATGCAAGTAGCCTATGAAAACGGATGTTAAATGTGATTTATGGTGTTTATTACAATAGCAATGAACTAAATATGACCTTTACCACACATTCATAACAGTAAGAAAACCGGCGCAGAAGCGCTGAATCATTACCGTAATACACATAATAGACATACAATTGTTGAATGTCTTTATCTGTCAAAACGTCAAGTTTTTATCGTGTAGAAATGTAAATGTATTTTATGGTCAACCGTTTTAACATTTCATAAAGTAGTGATTCTTTAAGTGTATAATATATGACAGTATGACAGGTCTTCAATTGTGTAGTTAGTAGATACAGTAGGTGTAGTAGGCAGCTATTTTAGAGTAATTACGGTAAAAACACCAACGCCGCTCGTAGAGTTAAGGAGGCCGAACATCCAGTGACAGCAAGACTCAAATCTACTCTAACACTACGAGGTAAGCTGATTGATCAAACTGTTACACAGTGAAATCGTGCTCCAGGAACATAACTACATGCAACATTCTCGTCGGCATGTCTCATTTCATTGCTTTCGGAGTTTGAGTTCATAGTGTTTGTACTGTTTTCTGTCAAGCTAATAACAATGCTCTTACATATTAAAAGGATGCAACTGAAGTTATTAGCACGAGGACCGTGACAGCTTGAATGCTTGTATGTTAGACCGAGATCGAGTGGGGAATATGTACAGTTTTGGCTCTTATTTGGTTGACTTAGCTAATCAGCTATCTGCCAGTTCTCAATGAAATAAGTGATATTGCACATGCTAATAGGGAAGTTAGTGATGTTCACTTATACATTAATATTTTTTCTCTTAAGTGTTATGTCAATCAAAGACGGAAAACGTGGACTACTATCTTCAGTAAATCATTCTCTAAACAAGTCCCTGGAAGACAGGGAAACGCAGCCTCATTTCATAGTCCAGAGTCTAATACACACACACACAACCACAGAAAATGGCTTTTGGTCACAAGACTGGGTGGGAATGTACAGATATTACCTCAGATTATGTTTCCTTTAGTCTGTTATGCTTGGCAGTTGGCACTCAGTCTCACACTTTGAGATAGCAGATACTGATTAATGATGGGAGTAACTTAAAGCTGGTGATTTTGCATTCATATATGTTTTATTCTTAAAGTATCCTACCTTTCTAAATCACAGAAACATATAAAATGCTATGGAGGAATTATGTTTCTTATGATGTGAACTTGGCCAAGTTGAACTGTTTAAATCAGGGGTTTTCAAACTGGGGACCACGAGGAATAGGGGGCCTGTGAATGAATGAATGAATAAATAATCACATATACATGCATATACATTATATATACGTAAATATGTGTATGTATGTATGTATGTATGCGTGGGTGTGTGTTTATATAAATGTATATAAATATGTTAAAATTAAAATATGTAATGAATTTAAAATAAATACTAGTAATGAGTAGAAAAACTTAATTTAACTTCCTAGAAGCTAAATATTTTTCAAATGTATTTTAAACATATTTATAATATTAATTTTTCACTGTATAAATTGTCTTTAAACAAGAAACTTTATAGGTGCCTTTTAAATTTTAGGATGGGTTCACGAGAATGATCATAATCAGGGGCATGTTGCATCTAAAAGATTGAAAACCCCTAGTTTAAATAATGGTAATGGCTTTGTTCTATCATTTAGCATAAATTTACCTTCCCCCTTAGGGTGGCTGGAGAGTTTAGTGGCTCACCCTGTTTGGTCGGTTGTGTCCTGTCTTCTGTTTGATGTGTTGCACGATTCTGCTGCCATTATTGTAGGAAAAACCCACTTTGCTGGCTGTACAGCTTGGTCTCATTGCTTCCTCGTATCCCAGGAGGACCGAGTTAAACTTGTTAACCTGATAACATGAGGCAGCATGCTGGGATGAAGCATGTTAGGCCCCTAGGGGCCCTCTTGCCCTCATTTTTCCTCTAAGGTTTAAATGTTTTTGAAATCCTTAGATTGTGAACTGCTGCTTTCTGCTATAGAATGAATTACTGCAAAATCAGAAATAGTTAACTGTGAATATTCAATGGCTGTTTTTTTTCATTGAATCCAAATGATATTGGCTGAAAAATGAAAATCTACAGTATTTTGTAATTAGATAGAGTTTATGTACATAAACATCACATTCAGATTTTGGTTAAATGTTAGATAGCAAATAACACGTGCTATTATAACTATCAAAGAGACTGTCGTATGGAAGCCCGTTTTTGCCACTAAATAAAAAAAGTATTTCTGACTTCTTTTCTAACAATTGCGAGTTTTAAAGTCAGGATTCTGAGATATAAACTTGCAATTGCGTGATATAAAGTCAGAATTCTGAGAATTAAACTCACAATTGTGTAATATAAAGTCAGAATTGCAAGATATAAAATCGATATAAACTTTTGCATCCCATCCTCAACCTAACCACAGGCTCTACTCTTCACCACAATGATAACCCTACAAAACTAACATAACAGAACCCCTGTAAATCCCAACATAACACAACATTAAAAACTAACTTATGTCTCTCTATGTTAAAATAAAATAAAATAAATAAAACACACAAAATAACAACATTTATTAATACAATCTGATGCAAAGCATGCTGGGAAGTAGAAATCTGCTGCAACTCAACTCAATCATCACTCAATCAAGTTCAGCTTACTACAGTGAAATTGAGTTCACACAACGTTTTTCTATTAAGTACAATGGACTTCATTTAATTCATTTCGTTGTTTGTTTTTACAGTGTAGAGCACATCAAATATTTAAACTATCCCGTTCAGAGGTTAAAGGGGACCTATTATGCAAAATTCACTTTTGCCTGGTGTTTGGACATAAATGTGTGTTGGCAGTGTGTGTACACAACCACCCTATAGTGATAAAAATCCACCCACTCCTTTTTTTTAAGTCCACATAAATCATAAGCAGTGTCTCTGAACAAGCCGTTTCCAGATCCCTGGCAGTGTGGCGTCACAAAAGCCACAGGCCCCGCCCACAGTGTTGACTGACACTCAAGTTTGAACATAGACCCGCCCTGAGCGCGTTGTTTACAACGAGTCCGCCATTACTGCACTGACGAGAATGTCTCCCAAGCGTTTTAGGAGTTCTGTAGGTGGATGGATTAATCCACATAGCTCTCTCCATTTACTCCCTAAATCTGAGCTGCTGAAAACAGGGGGATTAACTTGGTTTTCCAGGAAAATGCTCCCTCAGTTCTGTCGAAATTCGTTTGTCTGCGCGAATAATTTCACACCGGACAGCTTTGTGAACGAACATCAATACAAAGGGACAATACAAAACAGAGACTGTGCTAAAAATGTGCTACTCAAAGATATACAATTAAAAACTGTTCGTGATAACACTCATCTGTATAGTTTTGGCCATCATTCGGATGGTACAACAGACTTGTACTAATATAGTGGATTAAAAACAAGAAGACAATATAAGTTATAACCGTAATTGAACGAAACTATACCTGTTCTATCTCCATGCAGCATATATTCGCAGTTTCTGACATTATAGCGCGTCCTGACTGAATCCAGTCACCGGAGAATCAGCTCGTGAAGCTCCGCCCTCTTAGCCCGATCACAGCAGCTCATTTGCATTTAAAGGGACCGCACTGAAACGGCTCGTTTTTGCTCAACCACTAAAAGTAGCAATTTTAACATGCTATAAAAAATTATCTGTGGGGTATTTTGAGCTAAAACTTCACATACACACGGGACATCAGAGACTATTTTTACATCTTGTTAAATAGGGCATAATAGGTCCCCTTTAAATATAGTAATTTTAGTCAGACTGCCACACAATAATCATGATTCATGACCTATGAGCAGACATGACTTGGATAAAGAAAGGATTGATTGAAACATTAGGAAATTGCTGTGAAGAAATAGAGTTGGTTTTACTTCTGACTCTTGCAACAACTTAACGTCATGGCCCGAACACTCACCTGATGCATCACTCCACAACCAGTCCAGAACATTTCCAAAGCTCCAGACTTGTGTATGAGTTTCTTTTGACACTTGTGTGGAGTCCAAAACAAATACCATACAGTTCATTATCTGTGACAGTTTTGGAGAGGGCCATGTTTATCTCATTGCACAAAACTGATCTCTGTAAGATCGAGCAGATTTCAAGGCTGTGATGTAAACTGTAGATCTGACAACACAGGGCTTCTGTATAAACTAGTCTGTGTGGAGGCAGTGATAAAGTTTTCCTCCTTGATCTCTTATGCTGTGTGCTGGCAGCTGCTTCAGATGGTGTCGTCCCGGCTGTCACGTACCAACCTCTTAATTCTGGGAAGTTCTCAAGCCTTTGGTGTTGAATAGAGGCAGAAAAAGTGCCAGATCTTTCTTTTGCAAAGCTTGAACTGAACTGGAGAAGATTTACTGGAACTTTTATTGCCGTTCAGCACAGGACTAAAGGTGTAGTTATGATTGGTTTTTATTTAATAGTGAACTGCAAATGCTGGTCAACCTTGTTAAATCTCTTAAATCCTTGTGACAAAGAAGTACACTTTAGCTTACTTTTAAAAAGAGTACTTATAATGGGAAAAAATCCTTTGAAATTATATACGCAAGTGCAAACTGAATGTAATCTTTTCAGACACTTAATTGCATATTAATTGCTATTAAATGAAAATGTGTTATAGTATATTATTATGTTATCTACAAGTAATTTTTTTTTTTTTTTACAATATATACTTTTAAGATTTAAGGCTCTCTACAAATGTACATTCAATACAGTTAAGTGCACTTCTTTTTCACAAGGGAATGTATGCATAATGCCATACTTTGGTTGTAATATTTGTGAGTACAAAAAAGTATGTGGAGGTACCATTTTACAGTGATGATATCAGATAGTAATAGCCTACCATGGTACATGTACAAAAAACATGGTATTACCATTGTATCATTCCCAAAATGTTTTAATTAGTAAATTACTACTTAAATTACTTACTAATTGTTTTCTTCTTCTCAATTTAAGGTTCAAGAGTGTGCTGTAAGGAAGCGTGTTTTTAGTTATGACGAACCCTTATGCACACACTATTGAGCCTCTGGACCCCCAGAAGCCTGACCACAAGTTTTTCAACCTTAAAAAACTTAAAGACCCCAGATATGGTAAGAAACAAATTTTTATGTTTGCCTTGTTGAATTGTCTAACCCAGAGATGTCAAATCCTGCTCCTGGAGGGTCAACGTCCTGCAGATTTGTGCTCCAACCAGCTCCAACACACCTGCCTGGAAGTTTGTAGTGAGTCTGATTAGACCTCGATTAAGACCTCGACTAAGACCTTGATTAGCTGCTTTCAGGTGTGTTCATTAAGAGTTGGAGCTAAACTCTGCAGAATAGTGGCCCTTCAGGAGCAGGTTTAGACACCTCTGGTCTAACCATTCAAATAATGAAAGTTACATCAGCTGTCCCGGGTTATTATGACTGGAGACATCTCTGCACCTTTCTTTGAAGACCAACTTCCCTTCTCCATCCGTGTGCTGTTGGAGTCTGCAGTGAGGAACTGTGATGAGTTCCTGGTGAAGAAGGAGGATGTGGAGAAAATCCTCAACTGGAAGGTGACGCAGAGTCAGACTGTGGAGGTGCCTTTCAGACCGGCCCGCGTCATCTTGCAAGACTTCACGTAGGTTTTAACCCTATAAAGCATTTCATATTTGATACGCAGATTTCTAAGAACTCCAAATTTGCTGAAAAACCTGTTGTACACAATCCACTGATTGATCAAAGGCCTTTTGGTATAATTGCAAAAACTTTCCCCTTCAGATCGTGATGCACATGTGTTTTTGCTGTGAAATCTTTATTGAATTTTATATAGTAAAAATAAGAATGACTTTTATATTGTTAGTAATATTTCAAGATCACTTACTGGATTGAAGCAACTTTGCTTTTACTTGATTATCCATTCATCATTTTTTCTGACTTTTTGGCCATATAAATATCAGCTGCAACTGCACCAAATTGCATTTTTGCCCTGTTTGGATCTCTGTATAAAATTGAGGTGTTTTTTTTCCTCCTTGAGTATGAGCCCCATATTCTCACTATATCATACTATATGAGTCATAAACACTTGTCGTAACAAATATGATGCTCAACAAAAAAGCATGCAGTTTTAAATATATTGTCTAATCTGTTTCATTTCAAAAAATTAGATTTTTCTGACAATTCGCAGTTTTTTATCTGTCTGTTATATATTTGTCTCAATGTTTATTGCACTGTGGACAGGGGGTTCCTGCAGTGGTCGACTTTGCAGCCATGCGTGATGCAGTGAAAAAGTTACAGGGCGACCCTGAGAAGATAAATCCAGTTTGTCCGGCAGACCTTGTCATAGATCATTCCATTCAGGTTGACTTCAACAGGAAGTAGGTTCATTTTACAGAAATGTAAAATAGTTATAGTTATATCTAACTAGTTAATAGTTATAGTTATATCTAACTATTGTCTTTGAAATATGGTTAAAGTGTACAGCTGAATGTTCTGACAAGTATTTATGGTAAACTAAAATATACTTTATTTCTATTGAAACTTTTTATTTATTTATTTTACTGTCATTTATTTAAATATATTTGTAATTACACATTTGTAATGATAAAGTTGCAGTTTAGTACATTTAAAATATATTAACTTAAATGAAATATTGAATTTAGCTCTGCGGTTAAATGATCATGTATTTTACATGTTCTTTAGTATGTTAGTCAACACATCAAAAAAGCACAACAAAAGATTATATAAAATGCAATTTAAAATGTCAACATTTTTATGAAGTGCACTTTTTAAGAATGTACTTAAGTGTTTTAAGAAACAATCAAGAAACTCTACGCTTAAGCGATCTTTTATTTCATTACCATGTTTTTTTTTTAAAAATATACTTTTTGAAGATTTGTAGTTCACTAAAAGTGCACATTTAATAAAGTTAAGTGCACTTCCTTTTCACAAGGGAGTAGTGTTGTCAAAAGTACTGACTTCGATAGTAAGACGGTACTGACATTTTAAAATCGCTGTTGAACAGATTCGTAAATGCCACTGATTGGCCATTTGTGTTCACGCGCTCAACATATATGTCTGTGATTGGCACGAAAGTGTTTGAAACCACATGGAAGTGTTTGACAGCAATTTGAAAGTGGGAGCGGACCCTTTTTGAAACGCTCCCGTGTGTATCTATGTAAGTGCTCGGTGAAGAGCGTTATTGATGTCTATTTACAACACGTTTTTGAAGCGTTGATCATTGTAGCCAATCACAGACATATCTGATAAGCGTGTGAACACAAAGGGCATGCAGAGGTATTTACAAATCCGCTCAACAGCGCTCAAAGCATCACATTTTTAAAATTTCAGTACCAACTTGGTATTGAAGTCGGTATTTTTGACAACACGACAAGGGAGACTTGTAGTTGTGACCAAAGAACGTTTTAAAATATTCAGTTACGTTTAGTATATTTTCAGTATATTGTCTTGTTTATCTGTTTGAATTTATTTATTTTTATTTTTAAAAACTAAAAATATCTAAAAATGAAAACTAAAACTTAAAGCAGAACTAAGTAACTTTTTTACCTTCATAAATAGTTTTCTAAGTCCTTACGATGGTTAATTGACTTGTAGTGATGTGTTTGAGGCGTGCACTAACCCCCTCTGGCACGTCTACGCCAGAAAATGGCACTTGCAAGTTGAGCTGCGCCGACCCGACACAATCTCGCCTCATGTTCACGTTCACGCGAGAGTGACAAAATGCTTTACGGTAATTCAAAAACAATGTATATATTATGACTTTATAAGACACTTTCGAAAATTACCCACCTCCATCGAAGATTTCTTGTACTGTATTTGCAAAACTACTGCGCTGGTGAGCGTTGTAGTCGTTGTAGTCCAGAGCTGCGCTTGGAGTATTTACGACAGTGTGATTCACTGAAGGAACCTGTAGGGGGTGCTTCGCAAATCTTACTGAGTTCCACTTTAAATGTCACTTGGAGCACTTGTCTTGGGATTTGCAGTCTGGTGATAAGTGAATGATCATTTAAATGGATAGTTCACCCAAAATTGAAAATTCTGTCATCATTTATTCACCCTCATGTTGTTCTCAAAAAGAAGATATTTTTGAGAAATGTCTGTTTGGTTACCAGCATTCTTCAAAATATCTTCTTTGTGTTCTGCAGAGAAAAGAAATTCATACAGGTTTGGAATGACATGAAGGTGAGTAAATGATGACAGAATTTTCACTTTTGGGCAAACTATTACCATAAATACTCAGTTCAAAAGTTCAGTACATTAAATATACATTTTCCATACTTTAAGGTCTGACAGTGTTCAGAAAAACCAAGACCTTGAATTTGAAAGGAACAAGGAGCGATTTGAGTTTTTAAAGGTAATTTTCCCTCTCTGTATTTGACATGTTTTGATATTGTTTGTGTCTTCAAGATATGAAAATGATGATTGCTGATGAACTAATTGAATCGGTTCACAGTGGGGTTCTAAAGCATTCCAGAACATGCGGATCATTCCTCCGGGTTCAGGAATTGTCCATCAGGTCAATTTGGAGTACCTGGCCAGGGTTGTGTTTGACCAGGATGGTTTCTTCTACCCGGACAGTCTTGTGGGAACAGACTCCCACACAACCATGATTGATGGGTTGGGAGTGCTGGGCTGGGGTGAGTGAAACCCAACGAGAATCACCTGTAGTTTCATTATTTACAGTTATCGTTCTTCGTGTGAACGGGTCTTAATTCATAATTATGAGTTAAAAAGTCATAATTATTAGATAAAAAGTTGAAATTGTCATAATTATGACTTATGTATTATGACTTATGCATAAAATGTCAAACTTCTGTTATAATTAAGACTTGTGTATTATGTATATGACTTGCATATTACTTGTTTATATTATGTATGACACAAAATGTTGAAAATATGAGATACTCAAGTCATAATTGTCATAATTTCAACTTTAATATCATAATTTTGACATTTTATGTTTAGGTATAAATCTAAACATACATACATAATACATACAACTACATAAGTCATAATTCTGACACAATTTCAGCTTTTTATTTCATAATTATGACAAGGTATCTCATAATTTTAATGACATTTTATGTCATTATATAGAATTATGACAGTTTCAACTTTTGTCTCCTAATTATGCCTTAGTATCTCACTTTTGATATTTTATGTATGTCATTATATAGAATTATGACCATTTCAACTTTTTGTCTCAGAATTATGCCTGTGTAATTATGACATTTTATGTATGTCATAATACACGTGATAATTGACACAATTCCAGCTTTTTATCTCATAATTATGACTTAGTTTCTCATAATTGTCACAATTTCAACCTCATGTCATAAGTTTGACTTAGTATCTTATCATTTTTACATTTTGTCATACTATCTGTCATAATTATGACTTAGTGTCTTATAATTTTGACATTTTATGGGTCAATACAGAAGTAATAATTGACAGTTTCAACTTTCATATTATAATTATGACTTAGTATCATAATTTTGTCATTTTATGTATAGGTATAAGTCATACAGTAAGTCATACTTATGACACAATTTCAGTTTTTTATCTCATAATTATGACTAGGTATCTAATTTAGTCATAATACAGAAATAATAATAATTGACAATTTCAACTTTCATGTTATAATTTTGCCTTAGTATCATAATTTTGACATTTTATGTGTGTCATAATACACGTCATAATTGACTATTTCAGCTTTTTATCTCATAATTATGACTTAGTATCTCTATTTTTACATTTTATGTAGAAGTTTATGTATATTTAATACATAATTTTTACTTTCATGTCACAATTATCATTTATCGCATCATTTTTACTTATCTCAGAACTATGACTTTATCTCATAATGGCGACTTTTTCTTATATTTTTGTTATTTTAGGCAAAAAGAATTTAAATTTAAGTTAAATTGTGTATCAGTGTTGGGCTGGAAATTAAAGAGAATAAAATGAAAAATGTAGTAATAAACACAATTTCCAGCTGAGATTTAACCTCAGATCTTTTGGAGCAGGTGTGGGAGGTATTGAAGCAGAGGCGGTCATGTTGGGTCAACCCATCAGTATGGTGCTGCCAGAGGTCATTGGCTACAAACTACAGGGGACACCCAACAAATTTATCACCTCCACTGACATAGTCCTTACTGTCACCAAGGTATTGAAGTCTTGCCATATCTGAACATTACAGAGGCTTTGGTTTGAAATTGACATATTGGAAATGTTGAAAATATTCTCCCTATACTAGAAAGAACTTCATGGTTAGTGGATGTTTACAAACTAAGTTGCTTTCTATTATTATATTCTTTTTCTGCCTAGCATTTGCGGCAAGTTGGTGTGGTTGGGAAATTTGTGGAGTTCTTTGGCCCTGGTGTTGCCCAGCTGTCTATCGCTGACCGTGCCACCATCGCCAACATGTGCCCAGAGTATGGAGCCACCGCTGCCTTCTTCCCTGTAGACCACATCAGCATTCAATATCTGAAGCAGACGGGTACGTTAACCTGTCCCTGATCAGTTTTGAAAGATTCTGGCCCTTCTGAAGTACACTTTAGTTTAGGGTCCAAATCTCAATTAGCATGCATATTACTTGGATATTGGATGTTTATTAGTACTTATAAAGCACATATTAATTAGTCTTATTCTGCATGACCATATACTACATCCCTTAATCCTACCCAATACCTAAACTTAACAACTAAGTTTATGTGTTTTATACATATTTGTTTTTTAGGGAGAGACATGGAGAATCTAAGGTACATAGAAAAGTATCTGAAAGCGGTGGGCATGTTCAGAGACTACAGCAACACTGCTCAAGATCCACAGTTCACTCAGGTATCTAAACCCAACACAAAGTGCTGTTCACAGTTATGTTTGTACTAGTCACTTCTGTCTGCGCCACTTTTTGCAAAAATGTATATATGTCTCATTTATTCTCCTCCAGGTTGTTGAGTTGGACCTCAGTACGGTCGTCCCCTGCTGCAGTGGTCCTAAACGGCCACATGACAAAGTGGCTGTATCAGACATGAAGCAGGACTTTGAAGCATGTTTAGCGGCCAAGGTACATGCCACAGTAATACTTGGAAAAACACACATGACACACATTCCCTTGGATTCTTGAGATAATGCAGTAATCTGTTTCCTCATAAATCCCTTCATAGTAATCTCTCTACACACATTTTGAGGCCTTTCCTAGTTCTACACTTTGTTGTGAAAAGGCAACAGATAGTTCAGCTTCACAGCCAAAATTGAATATGAAATACAGTGAGGCTTGTTCAATCATAATATATTGTGTATGATAAAACTAATAATTATTTAAAGAGTGAATGACCACTGTGCTAAACTAAAAGCTTAGCAATCCCATGAAATCGCATGATGAGCAGAGATCTCATTCCTGTGAAAGCCCATTTCTGCTTTGGTAAGTCATATTTATGACATTAGGCATAACTGACATAAAATGAAATTATCATAAAAAGTCATAACTGTCATAAAAAAATTATGACTTATCAAAGAATTATGACATAATTGACAAAATGAAATTGACAAAAAGTATAATTGACATAAACAATTATATATAATTTTATGACTTTTTATATCATTTCAAATTAACTTATAATGGAATATTTTGTCAGTTTCTTATGTAATAATTAAGACTTTTTGTCAAAGTTTCAGTTTAAGTTGAAACTGACAAAAAACAATTTTGAAAAGTCGAAAATTGACAAAAAGTTGAAATTATTATTCACAATTATTGCATAAATAAGTCGACAAGTTGGAAAAAAATTTGCGTAAGTCAAAATTGACGAACACTTGACAATTGTTTTTGTCAATTTCGACTTAAATTAGATAAAAAGTCAAAATTATGACAAGGTTGAAATTATGATTATTACATAATTACATATTTTTGACTTTTTATCTCATAATTATGACTTGGTATGTCATAATTTCATTTTCCCCCCTCACAATTGTGTCATAACTTCAACATTTAATTATTTTAATTGATTTAATTTTGATTTTAATTTGATTTAAATTTTAATAATTCATTTTAATTTATTTAACTCATTTTAAGTTCTCGTGAGTAGGAAATGAGCTTCCATACATTCCTGTATTGACATATTTCCTTTTAAAAAATGTTAAGTGTGTTGCCAAGTTCATATTGTTAACTCTGGATCAACATGAACCGTTCCAAATTTTGCTATATATCCTAATCGTTGTTAACATGTTTTCATTACTTCCATGAGCTCTTTGTTTCTACGTTAAATTAATACATTTCTTAAATTAAAGGTCCCGTTCTTCGTGATCCCATGTTTCAAACTTTAGTTAGTGTGTAATGTTGTTGTTAGAGTATAAAAAAAATCTGTAAAATTTTAAAGCTCAAAGTTCAATGCCAAGCGAGATATTTTATTTAACAGAAGTCGCCTACATCGAACGGCCAGTTTGGACTACATCCCTCTACTTCCTTCTTTAATGACGTCACTAAAACAGTTTTTTGACTAACCTCCTCCCACAGGAATACACAAGAGTTGCGTTTGTAGAGTGTGTTTGTCGCCATGTCGTCGAAACGCTGTTATTTTCATCCCGCAGTCCAATTACCGGGTCTGATTCCGGCTCAAATTGATAGGGTAAAATTAAAGACATGTTTACAATAACACTGAGCGCATGCATCTCCACGTTATGGTAAGAGGCGTGACCTTTCCGGGCAAGATGCGCTAAACTGCTGTCGAATCACAACACAGGAACCGCTGGCACAATCAGATCTCGTTACGTATTTCTGAAGGAGGGACTTCATAGAACAAGGAAGTCATCAGCCCGTTTTTATGACAGTGGAAACAGCGGTATACAGATAAGTAAATTATGTGAAAAATACTGTGTTTTTTTTACACGCGAAACATGAACACATGTTATATTGCACACTATAAACACAATCAAAGCTTCAAAAAACCACGAAAAACGGGACCTTTTAATACATTGTTTGCTAACTGCGTAATTTGCATATGTACATTTCTGAAATTACATAATTTGGACAGTCACCACTGATAACCGATTACTCTTAAGGTAATATTGACCTGCATTTTCTATAAAGCTGCTTGGAAACTATATGTATTGTGAAAAGCACTATACAAATCAATGTGAATTGAGTTAACTTTTAGGAATACACTAGCCTAAAGAAGATCTCAAAGCTAATATATGGACATAACGGGCATAAAATCCATAAAAGTCATATTTTGATTTCCTTACAGCAGTGCTGTCTAGAGAAGTATTCCTGCACACCTGTATCATCCATTATTGTCTGTTGTCTATAGCAAGGCTTTAAAGGATTCCAGGTGGCTCCTGAGCGCCATGATGTTCGAGTGCCATTCCAGTTTAACGGCGCAGAGTATTCACTCTCTCACGGATCTGTGGTCATCGCCGCCATTACAAGCTGTACCAACACCAGTAACCCCTCAGTCATGCTGGGAGCAGGTACATGTCTGCCCACAGGGATCATTTATCCCGAAGTATAAATTCATCCACTCATTCTCATAAAAGTGTATGAAAATGGACAGAAAATAACACACCATAAAACTAGTCCATACGACTCTCTAGAATCGTTTTAATGATATCCTTTTCATTTTTTTTTTTTTTACTTTCCCTTTAATGACAGATTTTAAGTTATTACTTTTTAAAACAATGAAAAATATCCTTTAAATTAAACATTTAGTGTTATTTCCATTGAATTGTCCAACATTGTTATTTTAGTATAATTGTTGTATAGTTTATTTATTATAATCTAGTATTTTGAATTAGATTTTATTTTTCTGTTTTCATTTTAAATTTAAAGTTTTAAGAATTTTTTTGTTTTTTTTTGTCATTTTTATCAGTTTTTGTTTTTAATTTCTTTAGTTTTTAGTATTAGTTTTGGATATGTTAGTACTTTAACTTCGCCTTTATTCCAGTTTATTTATTTATTTATTTTTATTTATATTTTATTACATTTCAGTTTTTTTTTTTTTTTTTTTTTTTTTTTAAATAATTAAAGTGTTTTAAGGTTTGTTTAACCCTGCTGTGCAAAATGCAACGTTGACATGACAGGCAGATTATTTAAATTTATTTTTATTTATTTATTAATTAATTATTATTATTATTATTTTTTTTTTTTATTAAATGCCACTTGAATTTCAGTGGTTTCATGCAATCACATAAAACACATTGTGGTCTACACAAACCATGTTTATTGTTGCTTCAATGAACCTGTATTTAACACATTCTGGATTGTGCTTTTTTTTTTTTATTACCTTGCATATATTTGCATTCATGGTTTTTGAAGATGAGGGCATGTTGTGCAACTTGAGTTGGCGTCTTTTCTTCTACCAAATGACAGATAAATTTGTGCCAAAATACTGTGGAGTAACACAAGCTATGATTAAGCCTATTTATTTTGAAATCCTAACTATATACAACCATATTTGTCATTGTTTTTTTCCATTCTTTCTGTGACCCGATCAGTTCAGACCTGTGACCCATTTTTGTGTTGAGACCACCAGTTGAGAACCGCTGACTTTATAAATATGCTGAATGTATTTTTGTCACTTGTATAGTTAAATATGTATTTTTGTCTATCATAATGTAATGCTGCTATTTATTTCCATCAGGTCTCTTGGCTCAGAAGGCAGTACAGTGTGGTCTCAGTGTCAAGCCGTACATAAAGACCAGTCTGTCTCCAGGTAGTGGAGTGGTTACCTATTACCTTAAAGAGAGTGGAGTCATGGACTTCCTCACACAATTAGGGTAAGAAACTCAGTTTCCTAATAATTTTTTCACCTAGTGAAATGAAATATTTCAGTGTTTCTTCATATAAATGTATTTTTTAGTTTTGAGGTAGTTGGTTATGGCTGCATGACCTGCATTGGAAACAGTGGACCCCTTCCAGAGCAGGTTGTAGAAGCGATTACTCAGGTGAAACAAGCTTTTATGTTTTGTTTTTTTTGATAATGTCTTCATATTTAAATTTTTTTTTAATGATTTTTTTTATGTCATAGGGTGATTTGGTTGCTGCTGGTGTTTTGTCTGGAAACAGAAACTTTGAGGGTCGTGTCCATCCCAACACACGTGCCAATTACTTGGCCTCTCCTCCGCTGGTCATTGCCTATGCTATTGCGGGCACTGTGAGGATAGATTTTGAAAAAGAGCCTTTAGGTGAGTAATATTTACCAGGTATTTAATCTCATTATTTTACATGACAATGCTTGATTCTCCATCAAGAGCATGAATAGTCACAATGTTTCTTGGGTCTGTCTTAATTCAGCTGTGAACTCTAAGGGAAAAGAGATTTTCCTAAGGGACATCTGGCCCACACGAGAGGAAATCCATGCGGTGGAGAGACAGTTTGTCATTCCTGCCATGTTTAAGGAGGTTTATGAGAAAGTTGAGGTATTTTGAACTTATATACTCGTCTGTCATAAATCAAAACAATGTCCAGATACCATAAAGTGTGCAGTAAACACCTTATGTTCTTTATTTTAGGAGTAAATGTAATAAGTTTTGTTTGTATATTTTCATATTTAGAAAGTGAATGAACGCTGGAACGCCCTGAAAGCCCCCTCTGACAAACTGTATACCTGGAATTCCAGTTCTACTTACATAAAATCTCCACCTTTCTTTGATGGACTGGTATAGTATACTGTATTTATTTAATATGTGTTCAGTATCATAACTATACCCTTATGAAAAAGAAGTGCACTGTAGCCTACTTTTAAAAGGAGCACTTATTATTGAAATAATATAACTTTAAATTAATATACTTAGTTGCAAACTGAATGTAATGTTTTCAGACACTTAATTGCATGTTAAATTTATTATAGTTTAAATTTATATTAAATACAATTATCTGAACTTTAAAGTTTTTTTTGACCCCTTAAGTAGCACTTATGCACAGTACATCTTTATATGTAATTTTAAAATTGGTGCTCGGACCCCAAAAAGTGTATGGGTGTTAGAGACCCCAAAATTTTCGGGAAGGTCCCAGATATGCACCACTACTCAGGCACACAGACGCACACACTTGTCAGACACTAGGTGGCGCTATAACAAGGCAATTTGCATTTTGGACAACAACATTGGAATCCTAAGGGCCAGAAACAAAACTGTGCCAAGCCCTATATATACATATATTTCTTTGATTTCATTTCCTAGAAACCTTTTTCTGTCTACCTTTAGGGCATTGGTTTGATCTTCACCAAAATGGCCACAGCAGCTAAGGACAATGCTGGCAAAAAGTTACCAAAAGAATTTTGATTCGTCAAAGCAATGCAAAGTTATAAGTAAACACAAATCCCGGTTTTACAGACAGGGTTTAGATTAAGCCAGGATTAGGCCTTAGTTCAATTAGGACATTTGTAGTTTGGTTCATTTGGTCTGGACCAAAAACAAAAACAAAAAAAACATTTAATCCTGGTCCGATTAGCGTTCAGATTGGCAATTTTATTACCGAACCAAAAGATACCGAACCTAAAGGAATAATGATACGTTCACAACCTGATAGGTTATATTTTATGACGTATTGACTATTATAAGATGGAACTTACCAAACATCCAAAACAATGCTGTGTGCTGAGATAAATGCGCTTGTTGTGTGTGTGTAGCCTGCATATGAGTGTATTTTGGCCAGCTGAGAACTCGTGAAGAGCTTATAAAATGTGTAAAGGAGTCAAAACAGTGGCGGGAATCCATCTGTTACACACACAGATGATCTGCCGCGCATCTGATGCCTGTGATGGGCAAACTCGCGACTATGATGAGTAAAACTGATATGCGTGAGGATTCTGTCCTTTTTTAGGGTCTCATCTTCCTGTCTTTGGTCCGTGTTGTGTTCATATATCATTTGAACCGGACCAGAGTTTGTCTGGAAGCAGACTGAGACACCACACTTGTCATGTTTGGTTAGATTAAAGGATTAGTCCACTTTTAAATACACTTTTCCTGATAAATTTACTCACCCCCATGTCATCCAAGATGTTCATGTCTTTCTTTCGTCAGTCGAAAAGAAATGAAGGTTTTTGAGGAAAACATTCCAGGATTATTCTCCTTACAGTGGATTTCAGTGGCTACCAACAGGTTGAAGGTCAAAATTACAGTTTCAGTGCAGCTTCAAGGGCTTTAAACGATACCAGATGAGTAATAAGGGTCTTATCTAGTGAATCGATCGGTCATTTTCGAAAAAAATACAACCGTTCATGCTTTATAAACATAATATCGTCTTGAACGTACTTTCCGCTTCCGCATTCTTCATAACGCTTACGCTGAATGTCCTACGCCTTCCTTATTCAAGTTACGGAAAAGAACGAAACTGGCGCCGCGTTCGTTCCGTAAGTAGAATAGGAAGGCGTAGGACATTCAGCGTAAGCTGAATGTTTTCCTCAAAAACCTTCATTTCTTTTCGACTGACGAAAGAAAGACATGAACATCTTGGATGACATGGGGGTGAGTAAATTTATCAGAAAAAGTGTATTTAAAAGTGGACTAATCCTTTAAAACGAACCCTGGTGCGATTACTCTGTTAGCGCGGTTCATTTGAACATGTGTGAACGCTGCCATCTGAACCCTGGTGCGCACCAAAAAGATGGGTCTCGGTCCGCTTCCAAACGAACTCTGGTGTGGTTCGAATGATATATGAACGCAACATGGATCAAAGACATGTAAACGAACCAAAAACAGGAAGATGAGACCCTAAAAAGCGTTATATATTGAATTGAATCAAATTTAATTATAATCATTATAACTGCAACTGTATGATTAATAAAGTTGAAAATTAGTATGCATCTTCTTTAATGGATGTCCTAAAATATCCTCTGTGACTCAGATACTTAAAAAAAAACGTTTGCCACCAGCCAATCAAATTTTAGTGGCTAATAATATCAAATCTGTATGGCCTACCTATATTTGCACATGTTGTGAAAAGAATATTTACAGATTTTGTGAAAATCAGCCACAAGGTGGCGCACATGTACTTTGAAGTAAAAAATTTAATTTGACATTATTACAAAGTGTACTTTTTAAGTTTAATTTCCAACATGAGCAAAACACAAAAGAAACAATGACTTGACAAGAGGAGCACATGGCAGGATCACATGACTAGAACATGACACAAACAAGGAACAGGAAACATGACACAAACAGGAAACATGACTATAAGAATTTCAAAATAAGACATGAAACATGAAACAAAACCAAAACTAGACGTGAATATTATATATATTAAAATAAAAGGTCATTTAAGTGTACTTAAAGAGTACATTTTTATAACTGTTTCTTAACACGCTTAAGTACGTTTAAAAAGTGCACTTTGTAATAATGTCAAATTAAAAGTTTTACTTTACATTTTAAATTATTGTTTTAATAATCTTTTGTTGTGCTTTAAAGACGAACACTTATTTTGTTGTGTTGACTAACATACTAAAGCACATGTAATATACTTAATTATAAATTTAACTGTAGTATGTTATTCGTTATATTTCAACAAATTATATTGTAAAATGTACTAAATCGCAACTACATTATTACAAATGTGTAATTACAAAAATATTTAAATATATGCCATACAAGTATCAATAGAAATGACATTAAAGTATATTTTAGTTTACCATAAATGCTTGTCATTAATTATGAAATTATGAAGGATGTACTTAAGTCTACTTAAGTCGGTAAAAAGCACTCAAAACTTTAGATAATTGTATAGGTACTGTACATAAGTGTGTTAAAGAAACATAGTTATAAATGTGTACTCTCTTTAAGTGGCCTTTGATTTTATTAATATTATATTTATCTGCAAGTACGTTATTTTAAAAAAATATACTACAAGTGGCCATTCAATTTAATGAAACATGCTTCTTTTTTCAGAAGGGTAGGAACTGTAAACATAAGTTGCTCTACTGCTATTACATTTTTAGACCCGGGAGCTCCAGACACCAAAGCCCATAACAGATGCATATGTACTGCTCAATTTGGGAGACTCCGTGACCACAGACCACATCTCGCCTGCTGGTAACATTGCACGTAACAGCCCTGCTGCACGCTACCTAACTGGCCATGGGTAAGACCGTGGTATATATTGTTTTATCAGAAAAGTTGTACATTGTCTTTAAAATTGAGATATGACTCTCAACACTATGGGTAATGAAATCTTCCTTTCCTTTGCTAGACTCACTGCAAGAGAGTTTAACTCATACGGTTCTCGCCGAGGCAACGACGCAGTCATGGCTCGAGGCACATTTGCTAACATCCGCCTATTTAACAAGTTTATAAACAAGCAAGGACCATGTACCCTCTATCTTCCTACAGGGGAGACGGTATGAGACTAAAATATATTATAATCCATGTTTTTCCATACCAGAGCAATGTTAACAGTTGACAATTGTAATATTATGTTTTTTTTTTTTTTTTTTTTTTACAGATGGATGTATTTGATGCTGCAGAAAAATATCAGCAGGCTGGTCATTCTCTCTTGATTCTGGCAGGCAAAGAGTATGGATCAGGAAGCTCTAGAGATTGGGCAGCTAAAGGACCCTTCCTGCTGGTAAGGCTTGTAGTTCATCTAATCATAAACAGACATTTAACTTTGATAAATTACTTGCTCATCTTGACTAATTCACATTCAGGATTGTACAGAAATAGGTTTTGTTGTCTTGGACAGGATGATCAATGTGTGTCTGGAAACTACATGTATGGGATAAAATGTTTCTCCAGTACATCTTGTGCCCATGCAGTTTTATTTAATGCTGTCTCAGTCAGTTTTGAATCTTGTCTGCATGTGATGCCCCTTGTGAAAAAGAAGTGCACTTAATTGTATTGAATGTGCACCTGTAGTGTACTTCAAATCTTAAGTAATTTTTTAAAAATTGTACTTGCAGATAATATTTGTAACATAAAGTCCACTGGAGGCGAGGTTGAAGAACCCAAGTGCAGTTTATTAATTTCCAACATGAGCAAAACACAAAAGAAACAATGACTTGACAGAGGAGCACATGGCAGGATCACATGACTAGAACATGACACAAACAGAAACATGACTATAAGAATTTCAAAATAAGACATGAAACTTGAAACAAAACCAAAACTAGATGTGAATATTATATATATTAAAATAAAAGGCCACTTAAGTGTACTTAAAGAGAGTAACGTTTTTATAACTGTTTCTTAACACACTTAAGTACGTTTAAAAAGTGCACTTTGTAATAATGTCAAATTCAAAGTTTTACTTTTTAAATCATTGTTTTAATAATCTTCTGTTGTGCTTTAAAGACGAACACTTATTTTGTTGTTGACTAACATACTAAAGCACATGTAATATGCTTAATTATAAATTTAACTGTAGTATGTTATTCGTTCTATTTCAACAAATTATATTGTAAAATGTACATTGTAAAAAGTTGCAACTACATTATTACAAATGTGTAATTACTAAAATATTTAAATATGTGCCATACAAGTATCAATAGAAATGACATTAAAGTATATTTTAGTTTACCATAAATGCTTGTCAGTTCATTCAGCAGTACACTTTTCAAACACAATAGCAGTACTTAATAAAATACAAATACAATATATACAAAAAATACAATACAATAACCGTATTTCAAACACAATAGAAGTACTTATGAAATTACATATAAGATGTACTTAAGTCCTACTTAAGTGGGTAAAAAAGCACTCAAAACTTTAGATAATTGCATTTAATATGAATTTAAACTATAATACAATATTATTTAATTGAAATTAACATGCAGCTAAATGTCCAATAACATTACATTCAGTTCAGCTTACATATATTCTTTAAAGTATATTATAATTGCTAATTTTAAAATTAAGTGTACTTCTTTTTTCACAAGGGGAAACTAATCCTTTTTTATTATTATTATTTTTGTATACATATAATGAATGCATCTTTACGTTTTGACAGTTAGCCACAGTTTCTGGATACAAAAAAAAGTGTAGTGTGCAACCCTCTCAGTGGAACTGCTATTGATTTTCTCCCTCAGGGCATCAAAGCTGTACTAGCAGAGAGTTACGAGCGGATTCATCGCAGTAATCTGGTGGGCATGGGCATCATTCCTCTTGAGTACCTGCCGGGTGACAGCGCTGAAAGCCTCGGGCTCACTGGCCGCGAGCGATACACTGTGATGATTCCCCCACAGCTCACTCCCAGAATGACTGTGGACATCAAGGTAGAGCTTATGATTCCACCTCAATCCCTGCCTTAAATCAGCAGCTCTCAACTGCTTTCTTTCCCGGAGCTCACATTTTACATCAAATGGCCACCCAATACAGAACCAAAAGTATACAACAGTAAAAAAAAATGTCCTTAAAATCAAGTGCCCCTATTAAGCTTTTTCAGATGTTACCTTTCATGTGGTTTGTAATATAGCTTGTTTAGTTTCAAAGATCAAAGAAAAGAAAGAACCTATTTTTAACCGTCTGAAATGAGTCGTCAGTATGTTTGTAACACATTTGCATAATGCCCACCTATGGTCTGAATTGGCTACCTGTGAACGGTGTCTACTTTGACCTCCCCTCAAACTCTGTATTTGTAGCTGAGACTGGAAGAGTTTGGTTTGTGTTGTCAGTTTCTTCTTAACATGCCGTTTTCAGTGCTGCGAAAGCAAATCCACTTGCATGCACTTCAAAAGGATAAGGTTGATACAGTAAAACCCATGCCATCATTACAGTTCGTATCACTGAGTATCAAGCACTGAGGAAGTCTCAGTTTAAATGTCTGATGTATTATCCTGTCCTTTTAACAGTTAAGGGATTTTCCCGTGACTGACAGCGCTAGTCAAAGCATTTGTCAGTTGCATCTTGTTCCGTGTTCACAACAGTTAAGTCTTTTCATTGTAAAAGTCTTCGCTACTGACTGACACACTATAAAGACAGTCTTTGTTGCCATCTAATGGCGTAATAATGTAACTTCTGTTGCTGTTCATGGTCAGGGACTATTTTTTCCGGCGGAAGGAAGGCTTTAGTGAAAGTTTACTTCATGAAAGTTGCATTGATACATATTTTTGGCTTTAATATTTGTATTGTGTGGTAACCATTTTATAAAGGCAATAAGGTATTCGAGGCTAGTGCTGTATCGTGAATAAGTCACGGCTGAAAGGGTTGCAGGCACTCCGCTTCAGCCGTGACTTATTGACAATACAGCACAACCTCGTACCTTATTGTTTACATATATAACAGCAGACACTATCATCATAGCAATCAATAGGACGTGGGATTTTTTTTTTTATTAATTATTTAATTACTTATTATTTCATTTGTATTTGGCATTGCTACCCACTAGTTAAGAACCACTTCCATAAGGGTTGGTTGTTATTTTTAGCTAAAACCTTAAGTATTAAATTTCTTTATTGAAATTTATTTTCTTTATTGAGATAATTCAGAAATAAAATATAAATATTAGTTGAAAAACCTGAAATAGAATGTTTAAATTTAGGTACTTAAATTACTAAAACTAAAACTGAAATAAAAAGAAATTAAAGCTATAAATAAAAAAATGAATAAAAAGGACAAAAGCACACAACAAAAGTCCTAAAACTTAAAACTAAAATGAAAACCTAAAATATAAAAATAAAAGCTAAATACTATAATTATATGCAAACAATACTATAATTATATGTAGACAATACAATAATTATATGTAAACAATACTAAAATAACTGCCTTAAATATTGTTTTTTCTCCTTGTTCCATATAATTAAATGTAATGTTTTTCGTTCATATCTGCAGCTGGACACAGGGAAAACATTTCAGGCTAAGATGAGGTTTGACACGGATGTGGAGCTCACTTACTTCCATCATGGTGGAATCCTCAACTACATGATTCGCAAGATGTCTGAAAATTAAGATGGAAAGGACACCCTCTTCAGGACGTTCTAAACGCACATATCCAGCATCTAGATACTTGTTTTGTCCTATCAGTGTTTCTTTTTTTTTTTCTTATTATAGGGATAGTTCACCGAAAAGTGAAAATTATCCCATGATTTACTCTCCCTCAAGCCATCCTAGGTGTATATGACTATCTTCTTTCAGACAAACATATTTGGAGATATATTTAGAAATATCCTGGCTCTTCCAAGCTTTATAATGGTATCATATACACCTAGGGTTGAGGGTGAGTAAATCATGGGATAATTTTCATTTTTGGGTGAACTATCCATTTAAGAACTAATTAATTAATTTAGTTGCAAATGCACTGTAATGTTCAAGATAATTTGCATAATGTTATGTTTTTATTTCAGTTCTCCAAATCAGTTGTGTCTTCAGTTTCTCTGAAAGATGCTGTTTTTGATTCTGATGATTATATTGGTTTGGTGGAGGTTCAGTGGGATTGAAGGGGAAGTATGAAAGCATTATATATGTTGTCAATGGCAAGTTTAACTTTTCTCCATTCTAACCCTACCTCAGCACTGCCAAACTGAAGTCGCATTATTTCTGTTTAGATGACATCGATGTATAAATTAATGTCTCATAATCTTATTAATTACTGTACTTAAACTGAACTTCGACACAGTTTCTTTACAGGTTATTTGCTCATATAATAATAATAATAATAATAATGCTTTTTGTTAATTATAATATTATAAAATTACACACAATGATTCTTTTTTTCTTTAAGATGTACCAATGATTCCGTTTCATTGTTGAATATTTTTTTTTCAGAAGTCACATATTGGTTATGCATTACCTATAAAAGACTGACATACTGAAGAAAATTTGGGTTACACTATACTTAAAGCCTTTATGTATAATGCATTATAAAGGTATTCATAATGTACGTTATAATGCAGTATATCTTTGTAACCAAAGTTAAACTGCATTATATTTGCAGATTCCTTGTTACATCTGAAATTGATTGTTTGTCATGTGTTTTAATGCTTTATACATTCTAAAGGTGCAGTGAATAGATCGTATTATAATATTTTATAACTGTGATTACAATTGTATGATAAGGTGCATCACAAGACATCATTTATGCATTAAAATACATTTATAATGCATTATATGAAGACTTTAAATTTGTTGCTCTCTGCAAACAAATATTGGATCAGATAAATCCCTTTAACAACTGTTGAATATGAACTCGGCTATCATGCTATACATCTGAAAGTGCCTATTTTCTCAAATTGTGTGTATAATCATTTGAATCACGTGTGCGCATATTATTCAGTTTTTTATTTCTTGTGTGTCGTGCATTCCAGTGAAAAGTGACTGAAAACAAAATCCATCCGAAGGCGATTTCACACCTTTCTTACTGGTCGCCTGTAAAATGTAATGATGCGGTGCTTGGAATCAGGTGCGAGATTGCTGAATTTAGTAAAATATGAGAAGATGCTCTACGCAATTTGAAATGCATTCTCTCTATTGTACAAACTTTACTGTAGTTTAACTGTATATTAAAGCACAGAGAGGGTTAAAGGATTAGTTCACTTTCAAATTAAAATTTCCTGATAATTTACTCACCCCCATGACATCCAAGATGTTCATGTCTTTCTTTTTCAGTCAAAAAGAAATTAAGGTTTTTGAAGAAAACATTCCAGGATTTTTCTCCATATAGTGGACTTCAATGGCCTCCAAACGGTTGAAGGTCAAAATTACAGTTTCAGTGCAGCTTCAAAGCATTCTACATGATACCAGACGAGAAATAAGGGTCTTATCTAGAGAAACCATCGCTCATTTTCTAAAAAAAAAAAATAAATTATATACGTTTTAACCATAAATGCTTATCTTGAACTAGCTCTCTTCTTCTTCTCTATTAGAATTCCAGCAGTGTAGACGCTGCTAAGTGTATTACTGCCCTCCTCAGGTCAAAGATTGAACTAACTGTCATATTCAATATGCTAGTGCAAGTATATAACATTTAGTTCAAACTTTAACCTGAGGAGGGCAGTAATACTCTTAGCAGTGTCTACACTGCTGGAATTCTAATAGAGAAGAAGAAGAAGAGATGGTTTCTCTAGATAAGACCCTTATTCCTCGTCTGGGATCGTGTACAACTGCGTTGAAACTGTAATTTTGACCTTCAACCGTTTGGAGGCCATTGAAGTCTACTATATGGAAAAAAATACAGGAATATTTTCATCAAAAACCTTAATTTGTTTTCGACCGAAGAAAGAAAGACATGAACATCTTGGATGACATGGGGGTGAGTAAATTATCGGGAAATTTTAATCTGAAAGTGAACTAATCCTTTAAACCCGGCAAAACCTGAACTCTGCTTTAGGGCAAAATACTATATAGAATATTTAGTATGTCAGAAACAAAGATATTTAGCGGCTTTTTAGAGGTTTTGTAATTTCAAGCACAGACTGCCACAGTCTTGCTCTTATACTTAAGTAATCAGATTGATTGACCTTTATTTTAATAACAAAAAATCACATCTGTAGTTTTTGTGGAAACTGGCTTTACGAAAATAAATGTTTATTGAAATACTTCAATTTCATTGTTTCTTTATATGCAGCATATATAATTTTCTGACATTGTTGAAGCTGATGGTTTTCAAATTACCTCTATTTTATCGAAAATCAACGGTGCAATTTGCTTAAGTTGAGGACTTTTATTTTGAAATACAGACGTCATTAAAGGGGAGGAGTTTCGACCTGGAAGTAAACAGTACACTTCAAGCTGATCGATTTGAAACTCATGCTGACTCAGGGATATTAGAAAATGTTTAACCTAACATCTTCTTATCTGTAGCGTAACAGTCACGCAAGCACATTAGTGAAACCACTGTTTCGACATACACAGCCAGTATCGCGCAGCAGCTGGTCGCGTCGCACATCATTCAGCACATGCTTGTCACTGACAACGCAAATATATTCACCTGCAGCGCTTTTTAAAGACTGAAAGGACATGAACAACGAAAATTTCAACCTGAGCGAAAAATTGGTCTCGTCCTCATATGCGCGACAGGGTCTGCAGGCTCGTCGCGGGCACGAGCAGCTCATCCGAGTGCTTTTACAGCAGGTAACGTTAATCACTGTATGATTGACATCTGCTGACTGTACATGCACATGTGCTCGTTTGACTGAAAGAGCGAGACTTGGGTCAAAGACATGACGCTCTTTTCATTTTGTTTATTTTGGTCAGGACCTTAAGTTATTAAAAAAATATATTCTATGTTGAGCACATTTTTTATTTCTGAATTTAAAATAATCTTGCTTTTATTTTCTGTGCACAAAGTCAAAATGTGTAACAAAACTTCTCTGCTTTTGTTTAATATAAAAAAAAAACCAACAAAAAAAAAAACACTTGTGTCTGCGAAATCAAAGTCATGTGATGCAGGAAAAAAAAACAGGAGCCTTGCAGACTCTCATACTTGGATAAAGTTGGTTTTATATTCGCACATTCGGACTTCTGATAAATTCAGACTTTCCAATAAATGTGCAATAAATTAATGTTATTGACAACCAACGATTGTCAACTTACAACATTTTCCACAGTCGATCAAAATAGGCAAGTATTGTTTTAATGGCATATTTACTTGTGAATGTCCACTGAATGTCCAATGTAGTGTGATTAACAAGGCTATTGAATACGGATGTCCGAATGTGCGAATATAAAACTAACTTTACCCAAGTAGACACTCATGACCGTCAAACACTTACAAAGAGTGCTTTCGAACTGAATGTAATCATTTCTGAAACTTAAATGAAAATGTATTAGTTTGAATTTATATTAAATGCATTTAGCTCAATTTAAGATTAAGTAGGACTTAAGCATGCCTTTATATTTTCATATAATTTCATAATTCTAATTTCATGTATCTTTGAAATATGGCATAAGTGTATTGCTGAATGTACTGACAACAAGCATTTATGGCAAACTAAAATACACTTTAACATCATTCTGTTGAGATTTGAATGTAACATTTCTAACTAAACATTTGTAATGATGATAAAGTTAAAAGTTAGTACATATAAAATATATAACTTGCAATACTGAGTAATGCATATGATGATAATGTTAACACGTTACATAATCAAGTGCTTAACATGCGCTTTGTTAACAACACATCAGAATAAGTGTACTTCATTAAAACATGACAAAAGATTATTAAAACAGTGATTTAAAATGTACTTTAAAATAAAACTGTAAATATGACACTATTACAAAGTGCACTTTTTAAAAGTGTACTTAAGTGTGTTAAGAAACCGCCATAAAGGACATTTAAGTGTCCTTTTGTTTAATTATTAGTATATTATCTGCAAGCTTAGTTTATAAAAAAAAACATAGTTTTAACATTTGAAGTACACTACAAGTGCACATTCAATAGAATTAAGCACATATTTTCATAAGAGAGGTTCAATAAGTCTCATAAAATATCAGATAATTTGACCATTTTATTATAAGAAATGGTTAGTTCAGGTTGTAATATGTCATGGGACATGACTCCCCAAAAGTTTAATAATACATATGAATTAATAATACTCTTTAAAAATTAAAAATACTCTTTACCTTTTTAAAATAATGATTAACACACTTCATTATTTTTTAAATTCATGTGCACTCGTAATCTTTCCCCTTCAAGGCGACATCTGTTCTCTTCATGATGTACGTCTCTGGGGAGAGTGGGACTAAATATCCTCCACAACTAGCATTCAGAATCAGATATGCCTCCACCCAACTTCCTACAATCCATTTAATTCCTGAGGACAAAATCAAGTCCTCCCCTACATTTTTCTCATGTTCCAGAAGCCGTTTCACTCAGATATACGTCACAATAGGGAAGAGAAGACTATCGCAACTTCTGTTTCATGTCGACTTGAAAGTAGATTTTTAAAATATTTTTTTTCTTTTGTTTTTTATCATGGTGGACACATAAATGGGTGTGTGTGACTGTCAGGTTTCTCATTTCTTGTAGGGCAAATGTCCAGAGGAGGGATGGAGTGAAAGCACCATAGAGCTCTTTCTAAACGAGCTGGCCGTCATGGACAGCAACAACTTCTTAGGGAACTGTGGTGTGGGAGAGAGAGAGGGCAGAGTCGCCTCCAGCCTGGTGGCAAGGAGACATTACAGGTTACACACAATCACTGGAAGCTTTTCTGTTTCTTGAAATGTAATTTAATATTCATTTTAATTCATTAGTTAAAGGGTTAGTTCAACCAAAAATGAAATTTCTGTCATTAATTACTCACCTTCACGTCGTTCCACACCCGTAGGACCTTCGTTCATCTTCGGAACACAGATTAAGATGCTTTCTATGGGAGATAAAAAACCTCTTGGATTTCATCAAAAATATCTTAATTTGTGTTCCCAAGATGAACGAAGGTCTTACGGGTGTGGAACGATGTGAAGGTAAGTAATTAATGACAGAAATTTCATTTTTGGTTGAACTAACCCTTTAATGGGGTGTAACTATACATAGTGTCACAAAATATCAAAATAGGCATTGTGTATAGTTCACCAAAATGAACATTTAGACAGGTTCAATTTAACATCAAATATGTTAAACCCAGAAGGTCACACATTTGAGCGTGCATGTTTATTAATTATTATTAAGAAATGACAAGTAAAATGCTATATAATTATTTATATTCTGGTGTCAACATTTCTGGGATCTTGGTCAAGATCTTGTATTGACAATGCAAGAGGTGAGCACTCTGTAAAGTCTCCTCCAGCACATCCCAAAGACCTTCAATGAATTTAAAGGACTCAGAGGTGCTGATTCATGTGTGAAAATGATTCTTCATGCTCACTCCCACTCCCATTCAAACCATTCTTTCACAATTTGAGCCTGATGAATCTTGACATTGTCATCCTGGAATATGGCCATGATGTTTCTTCCTACACTGTTGTTTAAGAAATGAAAATCTACACACTCCATCAGTTAGGGTTAGAAGAACTGACATATAACATATAACATTCTAGAAACATAATAATCACTGCAATAATGATCCAGTCATAGACTCTTAAGCATTTGCCTGTTTAAATCCAAACATCAAGTTTTTTTTGGGCTGGGCATTGTAACATAATAGGGACACTTTCTTATTAAAGGTGCTATCGAATGGAAAATTGAATTTACCTTGGCATAGTTGAATAACAAGAGTTCAGTACATGTAAATGACATACAGTGAGTCTCAAACTCCATTGTTTCCTTCTTCCTCTTTATATATATCTCATTTGTTTAAAAGACCTCCGAAGAACAGGCGAATCTCAACATAACACCGACTGTTACGTAACAGTCGGGGTGTACGCCCCCAATATTTGCATATGCCAGCTCATGTTCAAGGCATTACACAAGGGCAGGCAGTATTAACGTCTGGATTTGTGCATAGCTGAATCATCAGACTAGGTAAGCAAGCAAGGACAACAGCGAAAAATGGCAGATGGCGCAATAATAACTGACATGATCCATGATAACATGATATTTTTAGTGATATTTGTAAACTGTCTTTCTAAATGTTTCGTTAGCATGTTGCTAATGTACTGTTAAATGTGGTTAGTTACCATCATTTATTACTGTATTCACGGAGACAAGAGCCGTCGCTATTTTCATTTTTAAACACTTGCAGTCTGTATAATTCATAAACACAACTTCATTCTTTATAAATCTCTCCAACAGTGTGCAATGTTAACTTTAGCCCGTTAGCCACGGAGCACTATCAAACTCGTTCAGAATCAAATGTAAACATCCAAATAAATACTATACTCACATGATCTGATGTATGCATGCAGTATGCATGACAAACACTTTGTAAAGATCCATTTTGAGGGTTATATTAGCTGTGTGAACTTTGTTTATGCTGTTTAAGGCAAGCGCGAGCTCCGGGGGGGAATTAAGGGGGCCGCAGCCTGAATCTGTGCATAGTTAATGATGCCCCAAAATAGGCAGTTAAAAAAATTAATTAAAAACAAATCTATGGGGTATTTTGAGCTGAAACTTCACAGACACATTCAGGGGACACCTTAGACTTATATTACATCTTGTAAAAAAATGTTCGATGGCACCTTTAAGAAATTGAATTAAAAAACAACAACAGACTTTTCTACAATAATCTGGCTTTGTTGTTTTTCCCCTCAGGCTGATCCATGGCATCGGCCGATCCGGTGACATTGCAGCTGTTCAGCCTAAGGCTGCTGGTTCCAGCCTCTTGAATAAAATCACTAATTCAGTAGTTCTGGATGTGCTGAAATTTACAGGTACTATCTCTAATGTTTTATTAAACAACACTCTTGGTAATGGAACATACAATAAGCAGAACAAACAAGCTAACAGCAAGTCTTCACTTATAATTCAGTGTATTTGTGCACATCTGTAACTGTTTTCACAGGTGTTAGGAGTGTGTCCTCATGCTTTGTGGTCCCCATGGCGACAGGAATGAGTCTCACGTTGTGTTTCCTCACCCTGAGACACAGGAGGCCAGGAGCACGATACATCCTCTGGCCTCGCATTGACCAGAAGTCCTGTTTCAAATCCATGGTGACTGCTGGTAAGATTCACTGAGGGCTTTTAACACAGCCCACCGCAGAGAAAACCTGTATAAAAGTATTTCTATTTAGCGTTCATTTATTTTTATTTCAAATTTAAATTTATTTAGTAACACTTAAACATTAAGGTCTCATTTGTTGACACAATGCATCACCTAACATGAACTAACAATGAACGATATATTTTTACTGAATTTATTAACCTTTATTAATCTAAGGTAATAAAGTTGTTCATGTCTACGTTCATGTTAGTTCAGTGCATTAACTAATACAACGTTCATGTTAGTTCAGTGCATTAACTAATACAACATTAAGAAATACAACTTTTGATCTTGAAAAAGTATTAGTAAATGTTGATATTAACATTAACTGAGATTATTAAATGCTGTAGAAGTATTGTTCTTTGTTAGTTGATGTTAACTAATGAAACTTTATTGTAAAGTTTTGTTTTTTTCAGTTGCCAAGGCAAAAAAAGTTTAAGTTTAGTTTTTTTTTTTAATCTAATATTTATTTTATTATTAATATGTATTTCAATTATTGAAAATGATAATAGTTTTGGTTTTCGATTTAAACTCACATTCACAAGCACAATTCTCTTCTCCGGCGATACAATGCCACTATACAATGAAATGACTCTTCATATCTGTTTTCTTCATACCATTTCTTCAAATGCAGCCAAATAATATTCATACTTATAAGTTACTACTACTGTCACAATGTCATAAAAACAAGAATATGGGACCCACTTTATATTAATTGTCTTTAACTACTATGTACTAAGATTTAAATTAATCATTTGATACAATGATGTTTTGTGTGCATACATGTTTATACATCACTCTTATTACATTAAATTTTAAAGTATTACAGTGTAATTATACATGCAAGTACTGAGTAATAATAATTAACTACATATACTTACATAGGGTTAGGATTAGGATGTTGCATGTAATTAAGCATAATTTATAGTAATTACTATAGTAACTACATGTAACTGTATGTAACACTGTAAAATACTGTTACCTTTAAATAATACCTGCATGTAATTACATATGTAATTACACTTTTGACACTTCCCTTACACTTTAACCCACCCTTAAAGCTACCCATACCACCAAACCTGTCCCTAACCTTACCCATATCCCACCTCAATTGCAGCAAAACTGTTTTGCAATACATCAACACAATAAGTACATAACAATTTTTTATTATTATTATTATTATGTAAGTGTATTGTAGTTAAATACACCTTATATAAAGTGGGACCTGAATATGTCACTGTTGTTCATTTATATTAGTGAAGAAAAGACTTTTCACAAAAACACATCAAATGTTTTCCATCTTTTGAAAGGGTTTGAACCTGTGGTAATAGAAAATGTCTTGGAAGGAGATGAGCTGAGAACAAACATGGAGGAAGTGGAGAGGAAGATCGAGGAATTGGGTGCTAAAAACATCCTCTGTGTCCATTCCACAACATCCTGTTTTGCACCACGTGTCCCTGACAGGCAGGTCAAAACCACAAAAAAAAGAATGTTTCTTTACTAAAACAAATATTTAGCCTGCAAAGTTTCTGTAAGCATTTAGACATTAAGTTTAAAGGAACAGTTCACTAAATAAGAAGATTCTGTCATTACTTACTCACAATCCAGTCCTATATTAGTTTGTTTCTTTTGAGAAACACTAATGGAGATCTTGGGCAAAAATGCCTGAGCTGCAAGAAAAAAAATATTTTTATTTATACTACTAAAAAAAAGAGAGAGAGAAAAAAAAAAAAAAAAATATATATATATATATATATATATATATATATATATATATATATATATATATATATATATACAGGGCTTGACATTAACTTTTTTGCTCACCAGCCAATGTGGCTAGTGGTTTTCCAGAGTTACTAGCCACTCAGCATTTTCACTGGCCACAATTTTGCTGTGGGGAAATGTGGGGAACATTTTATATGATTAAAGTTGACTCTGGCATGCTTAAATTACTTGATTTTGAGTCATTTTACTTGATTTATAAGATTTAAAACCCTTTCAAACTTACAAATGCAGATTGACCACCCAAATCAAGACTATACATTGCATATATCAGGTATGTATAGTTATTTTTGTTAGGCTATATAAAAAGAACAAAGAATTTTCAAATAGTAATTTAAAAAATATATATATTCTTTCAGATACATATGTTTATTTAGCATACATGTATACATTTATTTAACATTTTTTGATGTTTGATTAACATTAATGACAGACAGGTATTTATTTGGGGGCTGCTGAATGCATGGACGTCATATACTGACACACATCCAGTTTTTACCTACTTAGCTGTAAGCCATAGCCGACTGTATTCACGCGAGATACTCCACACGATGCATTTTGACATCTGTGTGTGCGTGTATTCAGGCGCAAGGAGAACTGATCGCGCGCACGCGAGTGCTTCTGTTGTGTCATTCAGCGCGATTCCGCCTATCCCGCCTTCACTAACCGCAAGTTAATCGATAAAGAATTGTGACTGAATTGTTATTTTGTGATACGACGAGCTTGGCTATTTTTCATTTGGCTGTAGGCTGAAATTATATTCAATCCGCCGAAGTGGCTAGTGGGAGTGTCTGTCTTACCCCCCACAGCTGAAATCTACCTGCATTTGGCGGGTTGGCGGGTGTTAATGTCAAACCCTGTATATATATATATATATATATATATATATATATATATATATATATACAATTAATTTTTTTGACAGGAACTTACCTTAATAAGCCTTTATCTGACCGAGTTCTTCTGTGCTCTAAATCACTCACAAATCTTATGATAATTTGATAATCTCCATTCAGTGTTCACACAATATTAGTTGTTTTCATGCCTTTTGCACAAAATTGCACAATTTCATGCTTTTCATCTTCAGAAAGATCTTTCTTCCTCCCCATATTGCATGAGAACTGTGACTTAATAATGTGGAAAAACCTCCAAGTAGGGATTCCATTTACCTAAGTAGACCTGGCAAACTATTTTGTCTGAGATTGATACCGGTTATCTAAAAAGACATGGATAAATATATACACACACACACACACATTATATATATATATATATATATATATATATATATATATATATATATATATATATATATATATATATATATATACAATTTTATTTGAATTTTTTTCAATTTGCATAGTCACTTTATTTAGTTTCTTTTTACAGGCTAGAGGAACTTTCTGTTCTGTGTGCCAAGCATGAAATTCCCCACATAGTCAATAATGCGTATGGAATGCAGTCATCCAAATGTATGCACCTTATTCAGCAGGTAACATGTACTTTTTGTTTACATTTACTACAATAATTTTATTTCAATGAAACCAAATTGGCTTATGAAGTGTTTTTATAGGGGGCTCGTGTTGGGAGAATCGATGCCTTTGTCCAAAGTCTTGATAAAAACTTCATGGTCCCAGTTGGTGGTGCCATCATTGCAGGGTTTGATGAGAGCTTCATTAAGGAGATCAGTAAGATGTACCCTGGTATGCATCCTTTAAACAGCAAATATGTTGTAGATGACTGATCTGTTACAAACTTAATGTCTGAAATCAGACATTTGCAGTTACAATTGAAGAGTCGATACGATACTAAAATACTGCTATCCATTTAAACATGCTGAATATTTACTGTAAAAAGTGATCTGTCTGAGTCTGTCTTTCTCTAAAAATCTAGAAAGAGTTTTTGTTTGTGCAGTGTGCCACTTCAGAACTGCTCTCTGCTGGCTCCCGCATATCCCTCCCACTTTTTTCTGCACTGCAGAGGAAATCCCAAACACTCCTACTACTATTGATTCACTGAGTGTGCTAGAGTGAGTTAGACAGGGGAAAACACTTGTAATTTGGTTCATTGTTACTTCAGCTCTGCTGCACTGTTTCAAAATGCTTGACGACGATTAATTTACTAAAATACATTCTGATTCTCATTTTAAACAAGTGAATACTGCTTATGAAATGATTTTACTGCAAATGTTTTAAAATCCAAAGGATCATTTGGGGAATGAGCCAGCATTAAAATTCAGGCTGATACGATAAGCAGATAATTATTTTAATGCTATGGCCAATAACTATGTTTTGTTTAAAGTGGTCATATAATGCCACTTTCACAAGATGTAATATAAGTCTCTGGTGTCCCCAGAATGTGTCTGTGAAGTTTCAGCTCAAAATACCCCACAGATCATTTAGATCAATCAAATTTGCCCTTATTTGGGTGTGAGAAAAACACACCGTTTTTGTGTGTGTCTCTTTAAATGCAAATGAGCTTCTGCTCCCAGCCCCCTTTCCAGAAGATGGTGGAGCTTTAACAGCCCGCGCTTCGGTTGCTCAAAAACAACAACAAAGCTGGAGAATCTCACGCACAGCCAAAATGACGATTGTCAGTAACGGTGAGAAACTCAGGAAGAAATGACAACTTTTAGAATGCAGCTGGACATTTCTGAATGGTTAGTGGATAAATTTATGTAGTTGCTGTGGAGTTGATTCAACTCATCGACTAGTATGTGTCGTCATGTTAATCTTTTGTGAAAATCCAGCATTGAATTGACCCTCGTTTGTGAAGCAGTCCGGTGTAAAATGACGGCATGGTAACAACACTTCACTACAACAACTCTTCCTCTTCTCTAAAGCAGCTCAACATGGCCTCGCCCCTTTTGTTGCTTGTTCCCAGAGGCAGGCTCTGGGACACCATTGTCACTTTGCGAAAACAAAATGAGAGCGCCGTGGGTGGAAACGTGCAGAGTAAGGGGCGGTAATGTTATAATAAACTCCTACGTCACTAGGGGAGCAAAAAAGTTACTGGGTTGTCCTTTTTCAAGTGTTTTGGGTTGGTAGATTATAGCATCTAAACACAGAAAAAGTTCCTCTTTAAGTAATTTCCACCCAAGGCGTATGCAAATTAAAAGGTTGAGGCCTGGTTGAGTTGCTTTAGTAGTGTGTTAAAATACGCAGTTATGGTAAGAGGCGTGACATTTTCGAACACGCTCAATCACAGCACACTGGTCCAGCTGACCAATCAGAGCACATTGCGCTTTTCAGAAGGAAGAGCTTCGTGGAGACAGGAACTAAAGTGTTACAGACAGACTGGGAAGACAGTTTCAAATATATGAAAAATAATGTCTTTTTTGAACATACAAGCATGAAAACCTATTCTAGTAGAACTCAAAAACAAAATCAATGCTTTGTAAAAAGATAATGGATGCTCTTTAAATGATTTGTGTTTTCAAGATTACCATAAGATCCAAATCTGAATGCAGAAAAAGGGGAAATAAGAATGCATAATTAAACATTCAATATCAGTCA
Source organism: Megalobrama amblycephala (assembly GCF_018812025.1). Lineage (NCBI taxonomy): Eukaryota > Metazoa > Chordata > Actinopteri > Cypriniformes > Xenocyprididae > Megalobrama > Megalobrama amblycephala. The sequence continues at coordinate 36,428,871 of NC_063046.1, forward strand.
ATTCCACTAAATTATTCAATTTAAAACAAAATCTGATAAGAGTTATGGTACTGATATATCATGCATCCCTATTATGTTTGTACTTGATTATCTCTATGAACTGCAATAAAGTGTTGCAATGACAAGTATAGCTTTAATGCTTTACAATAAACTTAAGCAGTACTATTGCAAGCTGTTGATTTTAAAGTCATTTAGGTTATCTGCTCTTGTACAGGTCGAGCTTCTGCTTCCCCGTCTCTAGACGTCCTCATTACACTGCTCACACTGGGGGCCAGCGGCTACAAGAAACTTCTGTCTGAGAGAAAGGTAAAAAAAAAAAATTTCATAACTTCTAATTTCCAATTTCAATTCTAGTTTTTATTAATATTTTGTATGGCTTTTATTTTTAGTTCAGTTTTGTTCAGTTTTCATTTTAGTAATTTTTTTTTTTTAGTATTATGTATATATTAGTTTTTCTTAATATTACATATTTTTATATTTTCAGTTTACTTTTTAGTAATATCGTAATATCGATTTCAAATATCGACAGTGTTTCTCAGAAATTGCTTACCGTACCTCTAAATAATATTATGTCATTCTGTGGCCCCCTTGGAAGTTTACTGAGGCCCCGTGGTTGTGAACCAATGGTGTATAGGCAGGTAGGTATATTATCCCAATGAGACTCCAGTACATGGAGGAAAATACCATTAGCCATCATGTGATAAGGGAACTTAAGAGGATATTGATTTACTGCTAATGCATCCGGATTATTAATAATTTACAGCCTTTGTTGATCATATAAGATATTCTCTGTGGTCAGATTTGGTGGTCTAACATCTTTTAGCCAGAAGAGAAAGAATATTTGGACAGTCCCCTTGTGAAAAAGAAGTGCACTTTAGCATACTTTTTAAAGAGAGTACTTATTACAGAAATAATATATTTTAAAAGAACATACTTAAATGCAAGCTGAATGTGATGTTTCCAACACTTATTTGAATGTTAATTGCAATCAAACTAAAATATAGTTCTAGTTATATTAAATGCAATTAACTGAAAATTGGAGTGCTTTTTTGACCCACTTAAGTAGGATTTAAGGACATCTTTACATTGTAATTTTATTAGTACTTCTATTGTCTTTGAAATATGGTTAAAGTTAATTGCTGATTGTACTGACAGTCATTTATGATAAACTAAAATATACTTTAATGTCATTTCTATTAAAACTTGTATGTCCTGTATTTAAATATATTTGTAATATATGACGAATATATTTAAAATATATTAATTTTACATGTAATATAAAGTTAAAATATACAGTTAAAATCATAATTAAGTACTTTACCTATACTTTAGTATATTAGTCAACACATCAAAATAAGTGTACACACTTCTTTACAACACTAAAACTTAAAAAAAACCTTTAATTTGACATCATTACAAAGTACAAATTTTAACTGTAATTAAGTCTGTTAAGATAGTCATGAAAGTGTACTTTAAGTACACTTAAAGGCCCACTCAAGTGCCTTGGAACGTGCAGCAATATTCACTGTGTTGATGTAATTTCCACTGAAATAGGAAGACAGGGCGAGACATATCGAACAGCTCCTCACTTATTTTTTTTAAATAGCCTAATAGGGTTTTGTTTATATCACAGCTCGGCCAGAGCCGTTGAGCTTTGTAAAACCTCAGTTTCTTTCTAATCTCTAACTGTTTCTCCTCCTAATCTCCTCCATATCACTTTAAAATACTGCATTCTGTGTAGAATACAAATGGGTCTGATATGTTTTGTGGTCTGCGCTGACTCACGCATATTATACGCTCTGTGCTATCGTGTCCGAGAGCAGACTGTGCACGCTGCTGTAATTCGTGTGACAATAACGTGAAACCAGATTTCATTCGCCTCAATGGAAAGCATATTTACATTCTTAATCGTTCCCTATTGCCTATATAGTGCACTAAGTGCCATTCACCACGTAGTAAATAGTAAATTCTTGTGTTGTGGGTGGTTAATAGGGCATTGGTGTTTTGTTGCTTGGGTTTTCCATTATGCAAATTTTATTTGCATAATGTTGGTTGCTGCATATTAAGAACTGTCAAGGACAGCAGGTTATTGTCTCTGTGTTTTCATACTGTATTACTAACAGCATCATAATAGGAGACCATAACCTGAGGGCCTCCTACAGTTCATTTGTAATTGATCCCAGTGGTGGACCACAGCACTGCCAACACAGCTGATTCTGTTGACGCAATTACATTACAGCTTCAGATGGGAAAGCAGGCTGCACCTTTGCCTGGAAAGGAGAAAGCTAGGGTGGCTGGAGAATGAAGCAGGTGGTGGGTGTACTGTAGGCCAGCAGACACAGAAATGCTACATTAGCAGAAAACAGAATGTGCGACAGAAAAAGCAGTGTAAAGTGGAGTGTGGAGAGCTATTTATAACTGTTGTTTTGTATGGCCCGCAGGAGCTGTATGGCCACCTGGCACAGGAGCTGAAGGCTCTAGCCGAGAGGTACGGGGAGAGACTGCTGCATACGCCACACAATCCAATATCACTGGGTGAGGAATGATACATAATGTATATATAGTGCAGTGTTATATGAGAAAGAGGGCTGCTGCTGCTTTTATAAAACAGTTCAACGAACAAGTATTGTTTGATTGTAAATGAAAATAGTTCCAAACGTTGTTTCATGTTGCACAAGGGGTCAAGGTTTGGTTTGTTGGTTAGCTGTTAGCCCCTCTGGTAGATGCCGTAACTACGCCTTCTGACTGCAAAGAGCATCTCTGCATTTTTCTCTGTTGACAACTGTTCAAAAGTGATCATGTATTTTGACAGGGTTTTTTTTTTTTTTTTTTTTTTTTTCTTGCGCAAGCGACATTTAATGTGCGCGTTGGGTTTCCTTTGGGACTTTCCGTAGACAATTACAGTATCTCACAGAAGTGAGTGCACCCCTCACATTTTTGTAAATATTTTATTATATCTTTTCATGTGACAACACTGAAGAAATAAAACTTGCTACAATGTAAAGTAGTGAGTGTACAGCTTGTATAACAGTGTAAATTTGCTGTCCCCTCAAAATAACTCAACACACAGCCATTAATGTCTAAACCGCTGGCCACAAAAGTGAGTAGACCCCTAAGTGAAAATGTCCAAATTGGGCCCAATTAGCCATTTTCTCTCCCCGGTGTGAATGGGGAGCAGGTGTGTTAAATTTGGTGTTATCGCTCTCATTCTCTCATACTGGTCACTGGAAGTTCAACATGGCACCTCATGGCAAAGAACTCTCTGAGGTTCTGAAAAAAAGAATTGTTGCTCTACATAAAGATGGCATAGGCTGTATGAAGATTGCCAAGACCCTGAAACTGAGCTGCAGCACGGTGGCCAAGACCATACAGCGGTTTAACAGGACAGGATCCACTCAGAACAGGCCTCGCCATGGTCGACCAAAGAAGTTGAGTGCACATGCTCAGCGTCATATCCAGAGGTTGTGTTTGGGAAATAGACGTATGAGTGCTGCCAGCATTGCTCAGACCATACGTCGCACACTGCATCAAATTGGTCTGCATGGCTGTTGTCCCAGAAGGAAGCCTCTTCTAAAGATGATGCACAAGAAAGCCCACAAACAGTTTGCTGAAGACAAGCAGACTAAAGACATGGATTACTGGAACCATGTCCTGTGGTCTGATGAGACCAAGATAAACTTATTTGGTTCAGATGGTGTCAAGCGTGTGTGGCGGCAACCAGTTGAGGAGTACAAAGACAAGTGTGTCTTGCCTACAGTCAAGGCATGTTGGTGGGAGTGTCATGGTCTGGGGCTGCATGAGTGCTGCTGGCACTGGGGAGCTACAGTTCATTGACGGAACCATGAATGAGCAGAGCATGATCCCCTCCCTTCAGAGATGCCCAAGAGGGTTAAGGCAGTGCTGGACAATAATGGTGGCCACACAAAATATTGACACTTTGGGCCCAATTTGGACATTTTCACTTAGGGGTCTACTCACTTTTGTGGCCAGCGGTTTATGTAGAGCAACAATTCTTTTTTTCAGATCCTCAGAGTGTTCTTTGCCATGAGGTGCCATGTTGAACTTCCAGTGACTAGTATGAGAGAGTGAGAGCAATAACACCAAATTTAACACACCTGCTCCCCATTCACACCTGAGACTAACGAGTCACATGACACTGGGGAGAGAAAATGGCTAATTGGGCCCAATTTGGATATTTTCACTTAGGGGTCTACTCACTTTTGTGGCCAGCGGTTTAGACATTAATGGCTGTGTGTTGAGTTATTTTGAGGGGACAGCAAATTTACACTGTTATACAAGCTGTACACTCACTACTTTACATTGTAGCAGAGTGTCATTTCTTCAGTGTTGCCACATGAAAAGATATAATAAAATATTTACAAAAATGTGAGGGGTGTACTCACTTCTGTGAGATACTGTATTTTTATACTGTATAAACTGTATATTCTATCCCCTGAACATACCTAACACAGAAAACTTTCTCCATTTTTACATATTTAGAAAACATCATTAATATTTATAAGCCGTTTTAATCATGAGGACCAAATAAATGTCCCCACAAGGTCCCACAATGTAGGGTTTACTAGGACCACACACACACACACACACACACACACACACACACACACACACACATCTATATGGCTCCGTAAGCGTTCTTGTGGTGCTATCAGTCAATCACCCTTTTATGGACAAAAAAGTGAACTTAATTGTATTATTAATATAAATATAATATGATTAATAAACTAAAACACCATTTAAGTTCTCTTTTACAAAGTGCACTTTGAAATCGTCAAATTAAACGTTTTACTTTCAAAAAACATTTTAAATCAGCATTTTAATAATCAGTGATTTAATAATCTTTTGCCATGCATTAAAGTACACTTATTTTGATCTGTTGACGAACATACTAAAGCAAATGTAAAGTACTTGATTATCATTTTAACTGAACTGTGTTATTCAATATTACATTTAAAGTTAATATATTTTAAATGTACTAAAGGAGCTACATAATTACAAATGTGTAATTAAAAATATATTTAAATACATATACTTTATTTCTATTGAAACGTATTTTAGTTATATAAATGCTTGTCAGTACATTCAGCAGTACATTTTAGCCATATTTCAAAGACAATAGAGGTAATTATAAAATTACATATAAAGTCCTACTTAAGTGGGTTAGAAAAGCACTGCAAAATTATATTTAATTTAAATTTAACAAATACATTTAGTTTAATTTCAGTTAACATGCAATGAAGTGTCTGAAAACATTACATTCAGTCCGCACTTAAATGTATCCTTTTAAAATATATTATTTTAGTGATAAATACTCTTTTTAAATGTATGATAAAGTATTCTTCTTTTTCACAGGGGGTGGCATTGTTATAATGTCATTTTTTTTATTAGTCACATGATCACGTGTATAAATGCCTAATGTATAAATGTTTCATATTGTGTTATATTGTCCCCTTCCATTCTGTTCCCTTCAAAATTTTCAAATTAAAACAAATGTACAAAAGTGCAAATATATAAAAAGGTGTATAATGATGTTCCCTGTTCACTCCAGCTATGTCACTGAACCATCTCCAGACACAGAGTAACGCAGCAGTCACACAACTGGGCTCCATGCTCTTCACCAGACAGGTATCTGGGGCCAGGTGAGCTACTGTCCACCAAAGCAAAACTGAGAAAAAGTATAGTGGATGTGAAGTCATTCTTCTCAAGTTCACACAAATGAGAATTAAATGTGATGAACTACATGCTCCACCATTTGACAATCAGAAAGTGTCTAAATACTTTATTTTAAACAATGTGTCTATTGTTACATAATATATAACCTAACTAACCTAGCTTTTTCTCATGCAATGTTGCGATACAGAAGTGTGCCTGTTATCCTTAAAGAACAAATGCCACTTAATGTTTTGTTTAAGTCTCAAAAAACTTTTTGGGGTCACTGTAGCTTACAACTCACTTCTTATATACCGTATACAAGCTGGCTGAATATTTTCACATCCCAAAGCTACATTTTCTCTTCACTTAAAGGGGACATTGGATGCAAAATTCACTTTTACATAGTGTTTGGACATAAATGTGTGTTGTGTCTACACAACCACCCTATAATGATAAAAAATCCACCCAGTGGGTTTTTTTAATCCCCAGAAATCATAAGCACTTTGTCAGATCAAGCCGTTCACAGATTCTTGGCAAAGTGATGTAAATTTGCACAGGCTCCTCCCACGACTCTTGACGGACACTGCCGTTTTAGCATAGACCCGCTCCTGAGTGAGCTGTAAACAGTCTGCCATTGTTTTGACGCCGCGCAGGTTGCCGTTGGTCGGAGTTTGTTTTCACCCAACTGAACATGTTTAATCGCCATTTGTTGGGTCGGGGAATGTCTGAGCAGTGTGTTATGATTTTCCAACAAACAACAACAAACTCTGACGTAATCTGACCTGGTCACCAACCGTTGCCATGACGCTGAGGCAAGTCCTTTGCAAAGACTGCTGTTCGATCGCGCCGGCGCCTCACGCACACACAAAAAAAAGCTGCAAACATGACATTGCAGCTTCTTCAGTATCAAAATAATACAGTCGAACAAACAAATATGTCGTCATTTCTATTTAGAACCTTCTCAATGTAATTCATAACTGCACGTTAATAATGAACAATGCATTAAGGTGATTGTCTTGTTACAAACTGTGTACATTTTATGTAAAGATAACATGGTAACACTACAATAAGGTTTATAAAGGTGTTAGTTAATGACTAACAAGTAATTTTAAAGTGTATTTTAATAGTTTTTGAGCATTCATAACTGCATATATAAGAATGGTGAGTTCAGAATTGCGGAAGATAGGGGTGGGGTGAACAGTAGCTCATTATCATTTAAAGGGACATGCACTGAAACGGCTCACTGTGAACAGAGCTGTTTTTGACAAGGTAAAAAGGGTGTTTTTTTACACAACCATTAAGAAATTTTAATCAAAGTATGTTATAGACTTTTCATAATGGCTCTAAAGAATCATACTAACTTGTGGAAAATTGGCATCCGATGTCCCCTTTAAAATTTTTGCTTGCACTTTATTTTTTGACCCTGTTACAGTGTAATTATACATTTAATACTGATTAATAATAATTAACTACTTGTACTTGCTATAGGGTTTGGTTTATGGTTAGTTACATGTAATTATGCATAATTTATAGTTATTACTATAATAAGTACATGCAACTTGTATAACAAGGACACTGTAAAATAAAGTGTTACCATATTTTGTGCTGGACACTAGGTGATCTGCTGTAATATTGATGAAACTTACTTTCTGCTGTCCGCTTTCATTATTTAAATGGGAGTCATTCTCATTCTCAAGGGTTTATCTTGTTGCATTATCTTGTCCACCTCCTTTTAGTCCGTCACAGGCTGTGCACTATATCTGCAGTGATAGATGACCAATGAATAAATATGACACAGTAATTTAAGATTGAACTAAATGTCTGCAGTAAATTTGGAAAGATCCATGTAAGACTCTGAATTGGCTCATGTTTTGTTTTAGAAAATCTGTTTCGGCTTGAAAGAGAGAGACTCTGTTTGTCCTCATTAATCTTTTAGAGGACCAGTTTAATTTATCATTGTTGGTTAGAAATTAATCATTGTAATGGTAATTATTAGGATGGCACAATTATTTGTTACAATTCTTGAGAACATTTGTTTTGGCATAACATTAGATAAGGTAGTTTGGGTTTTGCACTCAGCCATGTTTCTGTAGGAGAAGCAATGCGGAAATGCATCAGATGGCTTGTTCATTCATGCAAAATTTTCTTGCAGGGTGGTTCCACTGGGTGTGGAACAGACCGTGAGCGGACACACATTCAATGGCTTCATGTCACACGCCGATTCCTATCCATGCCCATACCTTAATGCAGCCTCTGCTATCGGAATAACTAAAGAAGATATAACATTGTGCATTAAGAGACTCGATAAATGCCTCAAGAGCCTTAGGAAAGAAGACGCTGCAGAGAAGAGTGAGTCAGTATCGCCTACTGAAGATTTGAAGGACTAAACAGTCTTCTAATGCTCTAGTTAAAAGAGATGGTTACATAGGATTCATTTTTTCATAACTTGATATTGTGGCAATAGCAACAGCATATGGCCACAAATGCATCCGTTTGTTTCCTCTGTGTGTTTGAAAGCTGTGTATCCTGACTGACAATAAAGAAATATTATTGCACAATTTTAAATCATCTGGTGCTGTTGTTTTTTTAGAACATCATTGTGGTTGAATATACGAATGTAGATGGAATTCTTTGTTCCAAACAATATCATAACAGATTGAAAGAAAATTCACTCAAATTTAATGTAAATTTCACACACAAGAAAAATGTAGTCTTGTGTTGTACCAAATGTAATCCTTTGTACTGGTGTAATAGACACATTCTCATCTCAGGTTAATTAAACAATTTTAGATTAATTAAAAAATTAATATTAAGCAGTACACTGATAAACATTACTTAAATATTGTAAGACCCCAATGAGCTCTTGTTTACCTTTATTTATTGACTTATTTATGTATTAATTTCTTTTCAGGGTGTATGTTTGACAGTTTAATCAATATTGCAAAATTGCAAACATTTTATTATTTTTTATTTTATTATTTTTCAGGATGTATTTATTGCAAAAATATTTTACTTTAATTTTTTTATTATTTAAAATTAGCTGATAAACTGTATTGTAAAAATATTTTTTTTATTTATTTTCAATGTGTATGTTTTGATGGTGTTTAGATTTTTTTTGTAAAAAAAATTTTAATTCATGTATATATTCTTTTTTTTTTAATGAAAAGTTCAAGTCTTCACACTGTTCCAATTAAAAAAAAAAAAAAAAAAAATCCATTTAATTCTGCTAGTGCTTCCTGTTCCTGTACAACACTTGGATAACCATATTTACCTCTAATTATTTTTAAAGCAAATTTAGCCAAATATAAGGCTACAAGATTAATCTACAAAAAAAGTTAACTTTGTTTTGTTAACTCTGAAGCTAAAAAACTTCCACAATCACTCCTACACTTCAAGATTGCTTCTGGTTTCAAATACCTAGGGTCTTCTTTACAAATACTTACAATAGCCTATTTGCGAGCAATTTTCAACCACTCGTGGATGAATCCAAGCTGGATGTATAGGTGGGCCAATGCCTTTATCTCTTGGTAGGTTGCATTAACTTGGTCAAAATGGTTATTCTGCCTAAATTTCTTTATCTCTTTCAACACATACCGATTTTCATGAATAAATCTTTACTGGCTTTGACAGTCTTTTGTGCCCATTTTAATGGGGGAATAAAACCGCTCGCCTTAAGAAATCAATCCTACAACTTCCAGCAATATTACTGAGCCTGCAACATTAATAAACTTCTCTTTTGGAACAAGGATAGCTACAGTACTGTACTGTACAGTGACAACTGTCCTCCATGGTGCATATCATTGAAAAGTACTCTTTACTCTATTGTTTGTTCTCAACTTCCTTTCATTCCAAGCAGGGTCTCACATAATCCAATAGTCACTGGTTCTCTCAAAATCTGGGTTCAATTTAGGAAACATTATGGTTTACATAAAGTCTCTATTTACATGCCTATCTCCAACAATTACTTTTCCCCTCCATCCAGACCCTGCATTTTGCCTTTGGTCATCTAATGGCCTTCTCAAGATTAATGGCCTCTATGAAAACAGAGTATTTGCCTCTTTCTCCTTCTTATCTAAAAAGTATAATCTACTCAATCATCACTTATTTCTTTCAAATTAGACACTTTATACAAAAGCAGTTCCCTCACTTTCCTAATCGTCCCCTGGAAACACACACTGACCACTTTCTTGCTTTGAATGTCAACCGTTAGACATCTCATCTCAGTCATATATAATTTAAAGGGCACCTATTATACAAAATACACTTTTACAAGGTGGATATAATGTGTATTGGCAATGTGTGAACACAACCACGCTACAATGATAAAAATCCACCCACTCCTTTTTTTAAATCCCCATTAAACCAAAACGGTCTCGTTAGATATGTCGTTTTGATTCTTTGAGCAGTGTGACAGTGTTTCTCAGTGCTCAAGCAGCTTTACCGACAACAATTTCTCGTAAGCAATCCCAGTGTTCTGTTGTTGGATGTAAAGGCCCCAATATACTTCAAACAAAGTGCTTTTTCATTCTTCATTTAGGGGTAAATGAAGTACATGAGCAGCGATATACTGTAATCGAACGTCTGACGCCGCCCACACTGCTGAGAGCGACGGTTAGATGAATATGTAAATATGTACTGTACACTTTCTTCTCAGTAACAAGATGAACAACAAAAAATGAGAAAACAGCAAGCATTTTTTTATAAAAAGCATAAGAAAAGCGTCTGATCCTCTGCAAATTAGCACTCCAGTCACATCACGTTTATTTATATAGCATATAGAATAGATGTTTATTCAACAGATTGCTTAAAATCAAGCACAGTATCAAACACGAAAAACAGTGTCAGTGCCTTATTTCATCAGAAGCACAACTTCATTTTGTACTATAAAGCGGCTATCCAGTGTGCATGTTTTCGCCCGCGGAGATCTTACCTCAACAAACTCAACAGATAAAATGAGTCAGAGAAGACTTCCACGTGAATGAAGGCGGAGCCTCTGCGCACACCTCCTATTACTTTATCGTCACGGACCAGTGGTGGCATGAAGGTGTTTTGCAGCTGAAGTGAACTTTTACTGAAAGTTTGATTTGGCAAGCTGTTTCGAACTCCCAAAATGAACACAAAACAAACTTCGTTTTGGCCCGATTTTGTTCGAAATGACGTCACATCAGTTCGTTCTTTGATTTCGTTTGAAGTATATCAGGGCCTTAAGAGTGAACATAGGAGTCTTCATTTTCTCCCAACATCTGAGCCTCTGAGGAAGCAGTGGATTCATTCACAAGGTAATGCGCCCCAAAACAAATTCACGTATGTCTGCGCAAATCATTTCACTCCAGACTGCTTTGTGAATGAGTGTCAATGCAAAGGGATTTGTCCTGTTTGTTTGTTGCATGAACTCTTGAAGCTCCGCCCTCTTCTTGAAAGTGGGCTGAGAACAGCAGCTCATTTGCAATTAAAGGGACACACACAAAAACGGTGTGTATTTGCTCACCCCCCGAAACTGGCTATTTTAACATGCTATAAAAATGATCTGTGGGGTATTTTGAGCTAAAATTTCACATACACACTATGGAGACATCAGACACTTATTTTACATCTTGTAAAAAAAAGAGCCCTTTAACAAATTTTATTAACGCAGATCCTACGCTCTTAAAGATACTTGGAAGCATGGCAGTTGCTGTCTCAGAGGATCTATGGTGTATCTTGAACCAGATATGTTTAATACAGTCTACCATACTATTCAGAACCCACTTAACCAATGGCCAATTCCCCAATTAACCAATACCCAATTGACCAATTTTTTCCCAGACAGGAGCAACCATTGCAAACATTCACCTTCCAACCACCTGCATGTTTTGGACTTGATTGCAGTTGGAAACTTTTGGCTCAGTGTATTTGACAGACATAAAGAAGCTCTCAACACTAATATAGACCCTGGTCCCTTGCTAGCCCTCTTTGTGGTTTCCTCTAGACCCGCTTTGACAGCCCAAGTACGCAAGGTTGTCCCTTTTACTTCGATCCCGGCCAGATGGGCTGTACTTCTTAAGCATGCTTCTCCCCTGACACATGACAGGTGGATACAGGATATTTTTGACTGTATTAGACTTGAAAAGTTAAGAAGTTCACTCTCTAGCTCACTTAAATCCTTTTATAAGACTTTTTAAACTACATTAAAGACCCCTATACCTTGCTCACCTGTAATTGACAATGAATAATATTTGTCAGCAATTAGAAGGAACTTTTTCATTATTATTATTATTTTCTTTTCTCTTCGTTTGCTTGTTTCTTGTCCATTTGAGGGATTAATAATGGATAATGTCTTACTCTATACCTTGTCATCAATGTACAATTCTGTATTGTCGCATAAAACACCAATAAAAAGGTTTGGAGTAATTATGGTAACACTTTATTTGGATGGTCCACTTTAGGCATTCTGTTAACTATAAGTAATGTTGCACCTATACATGTTAACGTATTCTACCAACCCTACCCTTAACAGTCTATTTATACTCAACTAATTCTCCAATGGCTGGAAGTTGACACTTATAGTTAACAGAATGTCTAAAGGGGACAACCAACATAAAGTAATTTATAACAGTAATGATTTTTTAAAGAATGTACAATGTTCACAAAGTGATCGCTCAGTGTTTCAATTGTTAACTCCACACAATAGTCCAGCAAGTTTAATAATCTGTTCAGTGGTGTGCCAGAGGAAGGTGCACAGTATCTGTTTTCACGTCAGAGGTGTTGAATCAGCTTCTCACGCCATGCTGTAATGCATTTTATGTGCAGTCCAGCAGCATTTCTGTTAATGATTTATGTCGAATCAGCCTCTGCTGTTCTCTCACACTCTGCAAACCTTCTTTCTCTGTCATCTTCCTCCACTGATCCCTCTGCTACACTCCATATCCACATTCCATCTGTCCCAACAAGCTATGTCTGTCCGTAATAAACTCTCCTCTTGCTGTTTATCTTAATGTTTTGCTGACACAGATTTTTCCTACCACTTAAGCTACACTTATCCTTTTCCTCCTGTCATCAATCACTCTGTGTTTATGACTTTGCTCTTAAAGCATCAGCACAGATTAGCCAAATAGGCCTTCCTGATTTACATATAAAACATTAAAAAATTTCAAGTAATTTCACAGTAAATCTTATACATCATTGCAAGTATTGTCATATTTGCATGCCGAATCTCTCTTTTTTTTTTTTTAGATTTTCTTTTTTAATACACTAATTACTACACAGATAATACAAATACAAAAATAATACAAAATTCACTTTTTATCTCTCATTCCAAAGCCCTATATTTTTTAGTAATAGAAACTAATGCTGATATTTAAAATAATGTGAAGATTTTTGTACTGTCCCTTTTTTTTAAAGGCTGTGGTGCAAATAGCAATAGATGCTTTTGACTCTAAGTGCAAATAGCAATACATTCTATTTACACTGAGTGAAAATAGCAATATATTCTATTTACACTTGGTAAAATAGTGATAGATTCTATTTACACCATGTAAAAGTAGAGTATCAGTTCTTTTCAATAAACGCAGCGTTCCCATTGAAAACAATCTTTTTGAACCCCTTCAATCTGGCTTTCGAAACTTTCATAGTACTGAGACAACCTAGGTCAAGGTCACCAATGATCTGTTAATAGCCTCAGACTCTGGTTCTCTTTCTATTCTGATCCTTCTGGATCTCAGTGCCGCTTTTGATACTGTCAATCACAATCTGTTACTCAAGCGTCTGGAAACTGTCTTTGGTGTTTCTGGGACTGTTTTAACATGGTTTAGATCTTTCTGATCGTCAACAGTTTGTATGTATGAGTGGATTCCGGTCTGTGACTGGTTTTGTATGTTCGGGTGTTCCTCAAGGTTCAATTATAGGCTCCTTACTTTTTAGCATTTACATATTTCCACTTGGATTGCTTTTAAGATCACTCGGGCTTAATTATCACTTTTATGCTGACGATACTCAGATTTACATTCACTCTAAGCCTAGTCAAAATTTGGACCTTACTTTTTTAACACATTGTATTTCTGAGATAAAAACATGGATGTCCCAAAACTTTTTGTGTCTCAATAGTGATAAGACAGAGGTCTTGCTTATTGGCACCTCGCATCAGCTTTGTAAAGCTGGTTCACTATTTTTAAATGTAGATGGCTCTGTTTTGGAATCACAAACCAAATTAAAAAATCTAGGAGTAATATTTGATTCAAGTTTGTCTTTTGACTCTCATACGGAAGAGGATTAGGGCCAAGCAATAATAAAAAAATAAAACCATCTTGAGATTAAAGTTGTTAAATTTCGAGAAAAAAGTAGAAATAAAATGTTGAGAAAAAGTCGAGATGAAATGTTGAGAATAAAGTCATTAAATTACGAGAAAAAAGTTGTTAAATTACGAGAACAAATTCGTTAAATTATGAGAAAAATGTCGTTAAATTTCGAGAAAAAAGTTGAGATAAAATGTTGAGAATAAAGTCATTAAATTATGAGAATAAAGTCAATAATTACGAGAAAAAGTCGTTAAATTATGAGAACAAATTCGTAATTTAACGAATTTGTTCTTGTAATTTAACGAATTTGTTCTCGTAATTTAACGGCATTTTTTTCATAATTTAACAAATTTGTTCTAGTAATTTAACGACTTTTTTCTCATAATTTAATGACTTTATTCTCAACATTTTATCTCGACTTTTTTCTCGAAATTTAATAAGTTTTTTTCTCGTAATTTAACGAGTTTATTCTCAACATTTTATCTCGACTTTTTTCTCGAAATTTAACAAGTTTTTTCTCGTAATTTAACAAGTTTATTTTCAACATTTTATCTCGACTTTTTTCTCGAAATTTAACAACTTTAATCTCGAGATCATTTTTTTAATTTTTATTATTGCTTGGCCCTAATCCTCTTCCGTACTCTCATGTTCAGTACACTGTAAAGAACTCCATTTTTCATCTCAGAAATATTGCTAGGCTCCGCTCTATGTTATCGCTCTCGGTGACTGAAAGGCTTATTAATACTTTTGTGTTTTCCCGCATTGACTATTACAACCCACTGCTGGCTGGGGTTCCTAAATGCACACTTAACAAACTACAATGTGTGCAAAATTCAGCTGCTAGGATCCTGACCAGAGTCAGGAGAAATGAGCATATTACACCAATTCTCAAGTCCTTGCAATGGCTTCCGGTCAGGTTCCGAGTTGATTTTAAAGTCCTCATGCTTACATATAAGGCACTGCATGGTCTGGCCCCCCAGTATCTGTCTGCACTTTTAACCTTATACACACCCAAGCGTCACTTATACGCTCCTCACAAGCTGGTCTTTTGGCAGTCCCACAGACACGGTTGCGTTCTGTAGGGGATAGGGCCTTCTCATCCTACGCTCCTAGGCTTTGGAATGCACTCCCTCCTCACATCAGAGATGCACAGAATTTAAGTATTTTTAAATCATATTTAAAAACTCATTTTTTTAGGGCTTTTTCTTTTTCTTTTTCTAGCTTTTTCTTGATTGTCTTGTTTTTTATCTTTCATATGTATATACATAACTTGTTTTACTTTGTGTGTGTTGTATTCTCATTTGCTTGTTTTATGTAAAGCGCCTTGAGAAGTTACTTTAAAGGCGCTATATAAAAATAAAAAATAAAGTTATTAATTGAAAAAGTATGCTAGCAGCTGGAAAAAATGCTTTGGTGGACACACGGCCTTACTGTCACTTTTTAGCCAGCCGTCCAATCAGAGTGGAAGAGGGGCGGGACAAATACAACACGACCAACTTGCTTTACAACGACATCAACAAGCAGAGAACTGAACAAAATGGACGAGAAATTAATATTTGCTGATCTCCGAACATACATAGCAAGTAATCTACATTGTGTCGACATTTTTAGTCTGAAACAAATTACCTGCAAAATCAGTTACAAGTAACAGTGCCATGGATATTCCGTATCATAGCAACAAAGCGTCTCAACTTAAAAAAATGCTGCGCTGCTAAAGCGCTCTCAAGCGTTCACAGATAGGCGATAAATCATGCTGCCAATGATGATTAAATCTAACGATCGCTTAAAGGTCCTCTAAGTGATGTCACGCGTTTTTAGGCCAAAACATTTTTTGTCACATACAGCAAACATCTCCTCACTATCCGCTAGCTGCCTGTCCCCTGAACACACTGTAAAAAAAACATGGACTCTGTAGTCACCACAAGCTCCAAAAACGGCAACAAAAACAAACTGGTGCAGCCTGGACCATGAATCATAATAAACACGCTCCAGCCAATAACTGACAAGAATGATTTTAAATGTGCGTTCATGACTGTTTCAGGAAGCACGGATGGGAGGGGAGGAGGAGGAGGAGGAGGGAGGGTCTAGCTAGCCTCTGTTTTGTTTGACAACACTTTGAACGTCAACAGGAAGTTACTCCGCTCAGGATCGCTTAGAGACCCTTTAATTAGCTATTGTGGTATTGTGTTTGTAAGCCTTTTCAGACTATAAATCCTTAATTAGCCAAACTGTGCAAATTATTATTACTGTTATACTTTGTTCTCAAATTGTTAATGTTAACAACATCAGCATTGCGTGACTATGTGCATTTAGTGTGTATTAGCTGTAGATTTCAATTTCTGTAGCCACTCCGCAGTCCAACGTCTTGTGCTTTTTGACTACGGGTAAATCTCCAGTTGTCATTGATGATTGTCATTTGGATCTTTCTGGATTACAATCCGCCATCAAAATGATATGTTTAATTATTTCAGCTGCTGTGAGAACAGGGTATAAATGATCCGCTACAAGCAGCGTCCTCACATGATAAAGCCGACTAGCCTGGACTCCTTCCTTTATGTTTACAGACGTGACGTTATGATGCAAAGACGAACGGCTGCATGCTCGTATTTCCCACGGAAATCCACCAGGTCGCTCTTATTATAAAACATTATTACAAGCTTACCATTGTGAATCGGGCTAAAATAAGGAGATTTTTAGTTTTAAACACTGGCTGTACTGGCTGTACAACTTATGTACTTGCTCAAAAATTGATTTTGGATCATTTTTAACCAAAAAAAGTTACGGACTGCAGCTTTAAACATTCACAGCATTTGTTTAGTGTATGCATTAGCTATAGGCTATTTCTGAAAATGACTTGCCTACAGCAAGTAGTAGTAGGCCTAGTAGCAAATCATGGTTCATTGATTGAAGGTTATTGATTAATTACGTTTATTTTGATTCCGCCCCAACATCCTGTTTTATTAGGAAATACATCACCACAGAAAACTGCACTGCGAGTGATTTCATGGGGGCTTTGATTGTGCTCGAAATTTCAAGAAAAATAGTCTTTCCATTCACTAAAATGGATGAGAAAATGTCTTTATTTTTATCAGAAGGATTGCATATATTTCAGGATTCCTGAATGAATACTGGACAAGAACTGCAGCTATAAAAGTAATCATCATCGAGGCTGTTTAACCAGCACCCACCGTTATTGGGCGCCATAATAAATAAATAAGTCGAGAGAGGAGCGCTGCAGCCGAACTGCTGATGTCAGGCGCTTCAGTGCTGCATTTCATGCTGCAGGGTGGATGGCGACGGCGATCTTCTCCGGATTCACACATGCGAAGCCTGACAAACAACATGCGGACTGTCGTGATTATATCGGCGCTAGTATTATACCTGGCTCCGTTAGGGACCACGGGGAAAAAGGTTTTTAAATGTCCGTCTGCATGTAGCTGCTCCAAGGAGTCTATTATCTGCGTCGGGTCCTCGCATGTCCCGCGATTCAACGATGTCAGTTCACTGTAAGTCTATGCATGTCCATCATTTTTCTGTGTTAGATCAGTTACTTATGCTTGAATTCAAAGCTTAGTTTGAAATATAGCATTTGCAGGACCATATTCAGTCATATTGCCGTTGTAATGAATGTAACATTATTTTGTGTCAAAATCGTACTGAATGTCTCATATGCCTGGCGTTTTGCAGGAGTATTGTGAATGGGACCTTCTCTGAGGTCAAGGAGGCGATGTTCTCACACATGCCGTCCTTACAGTTACTGTAAGTGAAGCCCATCTGACTAAGCAAATGTCTATAGCATGATGTTAATTCTCATGTAAACTGTGCTTCTCATAAACTTACAATTAGTAGATTTTATTCATAGAAAATCACTCAGATATTTGTATTACAGCCATCATATTTGCTCATTTTGCTGATTGTCTTTTCAACTTTAGTTGAAAAACAATTTAATTTATATGTTTTGATAAATATACATTTAGTAAGATTGTAATAAAAAAAAAAAAATAATAATAATAATAATAAAAAAATTAAAGATTTAACCAGTGCTCCACCTACCAATTAGGCAAAAATTTTTCCACATTTTACACAGTTGACCCTACTTGGGTTGGATAACCTGGAAATGGACTGCTTCCTGGATTAAATTAGCTATCTAATTTAATAATGGAGAATATTTTCGGCCTGTAAAAATGCATTTAGCCATTTTAGTAAGTATCTTGTTGCTTTAAATGCATATTGAACAATTTGTTAAACACATTTTGTCTTCAGCTATTTAGCACTGAAATCCGGTGCTTCTCAACTAAATACACTAAACACGTTACCTTTTTGACTCTGACAACATAGTGACTTTTCCATTCTGTCACTGGTGTATTGTAGGATGTCAGCGATATGATACGCTGACTTGGGGATGTAGAGAGATTTGTGCCTGTCCTGGCACTCATTGAGTGAGAGGGCAAGTTTTATCTGTGTATCAAAAACTCTGTAGCAACACTCCATTTAAATAGCATTGCGATGAAAACACTCAGCCTGACTTATACTGTAGTTACAACGATAATGATCATTGGTAATGGTTGTGACTGTAAACTCTTGACAGGTTGCTGAACTCCAATGCCCTCACTACAATAAGGGATGACGCATTTTCTGGCCTTCCACACCTGGAGTACCTGTAAGTTTTCTTTAATGATTTTTTTTTTACTCTTTTAAAAAGTCATAATTTATGGATATAGATGTCTATTGCAGTATAGGAATGGAAGGTCTAAAGTGTTTTAAGTAAACCATTTATGTGAGAGCAAGATATATTGGGAAGCTGCAAGTGATTTCTGAAGTTCTAAACTTGTGTTTATATATTGAAGATATGCACATTATTTGAACGTCTGAATGTTATAATTCTAAATGTGTGTGTGTGTGTGTGTGTGTATATATATATATATATATATATATATATATTTAATTACAATGCATTTATTATTTTTTAATTAACTGTATAGTCTGTTTCGCACAGATAGGGTTGTTCTTGTTTTTAATAGTTTCTTCAGCTGATCATCCTGGTTCCATTTCATGTCTATCATCTTTTACTCTTTTTTTTTTCTCTCCATTCTTTAGGTTTATAGAAAACAACAAGATTGAGACAACATCAAAATACTCTTTCAGAGGACTTAGGGATTTAACCCATCTGTATGTTATTTTTAATTACATTTAATTAACATACTGTTGCCAATTATTTGTATGGTACTTTAAAGTGTTGCTGTATCCCTCACAGGTCTTTGGCAAACAACAACATTAAAGCTTTGCCCAGAGAGCTATTCACTGATCTGGACTCATTGATAGAGTTGTGAGTCTGAACTTCTGCAAATGCTTACTTAGCATTGTAGTAGACTGTATTGAATATACACAGCAAAATCCCCAGAGTTAAATCAACTCTGCTCAGAAAACATATGGTCCCTCTCTACATAGAGTTAAAATAACACTGAAACAGAGTTAAAGTTAATGAGATAATATGCTGTTTGTGGAGTTGTTTAATCAGATTTTGAGAGATTTAATGTCTATCTTCAGTTGATTTCATCTAAGGCTGTGGCTGGAAGTCCTTTGAAGTTATTGTGTTTCTCTTCAGTGATTATGCTTGTTAACAGCAGGTGTTCATCACTAATGCTTCAGTCATAACTTAATCACTTAATTATCTCATTAACTTTAACTCTGCTTCAGTGTTACTTTAACACTATATAGAGAGGGACCATATGTAATCTGAGCAGAGTTGATTTAACTGGGGATTTTGTCTTTTTTAAGCCTACACAATAAAAGGGGCACAATATATTAATCTATGCATGCTTGTTGATTGATTTTGTTCCTATATATTTCCTTGCAGAGACCTGAGGGGCAATGTTTTTGAGTGTGACTGCCGAGCGAAATGGTTGATGATGTGGCTAAAGAGCACGAACGCCACTGTATCAGACGTCCTCTGCGCCGGCCCTGAGGAGATGAAGGGCAAACGTCTCAATGACATGGCGAGCTTGCATAACGAGTGCATCTCTACAGGTGTGTGAATGAGCATGTGTTTGCATGCTTGGTAGTGTGTTTGTAAGCCTTCAGACTAT
The DNA here is from genome assembly GCF_018812025.1 of Megalobrama amblycephala. Taxonomy (NCBI): domain Eukaryota; kingdom Metazoa; phylum Chordata; class Actinopteri; order Cypriniformes; family Xenocyprididae; genus Megalobrama; species Megalobrama amblycephala. The sequence goes on from NC_063046.1 coordinate 36,448,903, forward strand.
AAATCAAATCCAGTGCCTTTTGTTTGTTGTCTATTTTTTAAATGCATGTTATAGATCTATAGATTTTCAATCTCGTAATGTTTACTCAAATTGTCATAACTGGACTTTCTGGTGAAACGACAGACTTCTCTTTGGTTTGCCAGAAAATTCTGTCAATGGTGGGGATTGGGGAAGCGTTGTGTCATAAATGATGGAAAATTTCATTTCTTATAAATAATAGGCTATTTTCCTTGGGTATGTCTTTAGTGCAGATAATCATGAGAAAAAAAACTAAGGCAGTTACTAAGGCTACATCCACATTAATCAAAAAAAAAAAAAAAAATGTGAAAGTGCATGTTTGACCTTTCATTCACACTGAGATGGTGCTTTTGTCTAGAAAAATATTCGTTTTTTGAAGATACTCTCCCAAGTGGATAAATTTGAAAATGCCGTTTTTCCATTGTAGTGTGCATGATGAAAACAGAGGTGTTCCAAAATGATGATGCATGTTTAGTCATGTGATGCATATTGTACCATATATCTATGGTTGTAACTGCATTGCTCTGCCTGCTATTCACTTTCATTTTATTGCTAAAGATAAATGTTACTTTGTACAATCTTCTTATTACATTCAGTGGCGGTGTTTAACAAAATCCTAGGGTATGGCATGATTCCTTCTGGCCATACAACAACGATATTGCCAAGTAATCATATTATATCTAAACAAAATGTCGAACAAAAATCATGAACGCGATAAAATGTATCTTGTATCCATGTAATCAGTTTTTTGTACTAACCAGCCACAACGGCAATACGTGACAATTCTGTTTTACCCCCGGTTTCACAGACAAGGCTTAAGCTAGTCCTAGACTAAAATTCATGTTTGAGCTGTTTTAACTGAAAGTAACTTGTACTGACATTTCTTAAAATATGTCAGTGCCATTGTTTTGTCTCAAGATGCACACCAGTAATGTTTTTTTTGTCTAGTGTACTTTTATAAAACCTACTTAAATATCCTAATTGAACTAAGGCCTAATCCTGATTTAGACTAAGCCCTGTCTGTGAAACCGGGCCTTACAGTTTCTATTTCTGCGCCGTTGTGGCTGGAACTACATAAGTATGACAATGATAATCTCAGGTGCTGATTGTGCTTTTTTAATGTAAAAAGAATTTAATGTGAGATTGAATACCAATTCACCTCAGATCTTGAAAATAAATTAAAGGTGCCCTAGATTCAAAAATTGAATTTACCTCGGCATAGTTAAATAACAAGAGTTCAGTACATGGAAAAGACATACAGTGAGTCTCAAACTCCATTGTTTCCTCCTTCTTATATAAATCTCATTTGTTTAAAAGTCCTCTGAAGAACAGGCAAATCTCAACATAACACCGACTGTTACGTAACAGTCGGGGTGTACGCCCCCAATATTTGCATATGCCAGCTCATGATCGAGGCATTACACAAGGGCAGTGTATTAACATCTGGATCTGTGCACAGCTGAATCAACAGACTAGGTAAGCAAGCAAGGACAATAGCAAAAAATGGCAGATGGAGTAATAATAACTGACATGATTCATGATAACATGATATTTTTAGTATTTTAATATTTTAATTTGTAAATTGTCTTTCTAAATGTTTCGTTAGCATGTTGCTAATGTACTATTAAATGTGGTTAAAGTTACCATCGTTTCTTACTGTATTCACGGAGACAAGAGCCGTTGCTATTTTCATTTTAAACACTTGCAGTCTGTATAATGCATAAACACAACTTCATTCTTTATAAATCTCTCCAACAATGTAGCATTACCCGTTAGCCACGGAGCACAGCCTCAAACTCATTCAGAATCAACGTAAACATCAAAATAAACACTGTACTTACGCAATTACACATGCTGCATGACGAACACTTTGTAAAGATCCATTTTGAGGGTTACATTAGCTGTTTGAACTTTTTTTTATGTTGTTTAAGGCAAGCGTGAGCTCTTGGGGCATGGAGCACGAGATTTAAAGGGCCACACACCCTGAATCGGCTCATTTCTAATTATGCCCAAAAATAGGCAGTTAAAAAAATGAATAAAAAAAATCTGTGGGGTATTTTGGGCTGAAACTTCACAGACACATTCAGGGGACACCTTAGACTTATATTACATCTTTTAAAAAAAAGTTCTAGGGCACCTTTAAAGGAAACAACAATGTTCAAGCTGTCAACTCAAGGTGAACAAACAAGTTTAATATATGATAAGAAAAGATTGTTTCAGTCACTTAGTATGTATTTTTAAACACTTTAAAATGGTGCAAGATTATGAATTTAATATAATGTACGGTACTTATCCATTTTGTTGTGAATGCAGTGCGCTTGCAGAGAGACCTCGCCCACACTCTTTTCTGATTGGCTGTGATTTTTGATAGATTTTGTGGCATCTCAGGTCGAGTCTGGTTTGGACATAAATTACTTGTCGCTGGAAATCTTAGCCTGACGCCATGTCCTAACTAGACGCGACGCAATGTTTAAATTTGCTTTTCAAAGCTGCAATTTCTGTCGAAGGCCAACTCAAGCAACAGAACTAACGAAGCAGCATCATGAGCTGTTTATTTCCCCTGTTTGGTCTGAATGCAACTGCCATAATCTGCCATACGTAACCGCCGCCGCTGATTACAGAAAATTTGCTTGCAATTGCTGTTCTGGAGCAAAACATGAGGGCGTTTGCCTTTATAGATCATACATGGAATGGTGATTGAGTGGGACCTGGATGCACCATTAAGCGGTTGGATATTTTGCTAATAAAATAATGCCTGAAGAATAGCGTGAGAACTTTATTATGTCTGGTCTCTCTCTGTCACCTCAGGGAGCTTTTGTGTTTAACACATGCACAGCTCGGTGGTTTAAGCGTTTTCAGATGTTCCAGTGTGGACAAGCAACTTTTGGAAAACATTTAAAAATGCTAGTCTGAACGGAAAGTGTTTGAAAACGAAAATACATTTTAGAAATTTTGAGCAATGTTGCCGAGCGAACAAATACTTCAGATCGTAATTTCTTGCCCATTCTGAATGGGAAAGTGACCAAGCAACATCGCTCGGCAACATTGCTCAAAAAGTTGCCCCGTGTATCATCAACTTAAGATGTCATTTTACCATTTGTTGGCCAGATTTCATTCCTCTCCACTCTGTGCCTACGGAGTCTTTGTCTGTGGACACGTTTTCACACAAGAACGACGTGTACGTGGCCATCGCGGCTCCCAACGCAGAGAGCTGCATGGTGCTCCAATGGGACCACATCGAGATGAACTTCAGGAGTTATGACAACATCACAGGTGCAATCATGGTAAAGTCATGATAAGAAGGATTGTGTATGATGCAACAAATCTCATGCAATGTGTTTTCTTTCATCTCAGGTCAGTCTATTGTTGGCTGTAAGTCTGTGATTATCCAGAACCAAGTCTTTGTCATTGTTGCTCAACTCTTTGGTGGTTCCCACATCTATAAGTTTGATGAAGACCAAAGCAAGTTCACAAAGTTCCAGGACATTGAGGTATCAAAGATTTCCAAGCCGAATGACATTGAGGCCTTTCAGATTGGCGAATGACTGGTTCTTCATCATCGCTGACAGCTCTAAGGCTGGTCTGTCCACTCTTTACAAATGGAGCGACAAGGGCTTCTACTCTTACCAGTCCCTTCATGAATGGTTTCGTGATACAGATGCAGAGTTTGTCAGTTTGGATGGTAAGGCCCATCTTATCCTAGCAAGTCGTTCCCAAGTACCTGTCATCTATCAGTGGAGCAGGAGCACTCAGAAATTTGCCTTGCAGGGTGAGATCCCTAACATGGAAGATGTAGTTGCTGTCAAGGCCTTTTGGATAAAGGAGGATCTTTATCTGGCCATGACCCGTTACATCGGTGATTCCAAAGTCTTGCATTGGACTGCTAAGGTGTTTTCTGAGGTTCAGGCCCTTCCTTCAAGAGGCTCCATGATCCTGCAGCCTTTTTCCTTCAAAGAAAGGTACTACCTGGCTCTGGGAAGTGACTACACCTTCTCGCAGATCTATCTGTGGGATGCTGAGAAGAAGGTTTTTGAGCGTTTCAAGGAAGTCTACATCCAGGCTCCACGTTCCTTCACCGTGGTCTCCACTGACCGGAGGGACTTCATATTTGCCTCAAGTTTTAAGGGCAACACACAGATCTACGAGCATATCATCATTGATCTGAGCCTTTGAGTGCTATTGTGGATACAGTTGCAATTAAGGCACGTCTACTCAGCAGCAACCCCTCCTTCGGCAGTTGGGCATTTTTCTGGGCAATACAATTAGTGGGTTTTGGGATGAGGGAGTTCTGGTAAGCAAATGTAATATGGCATTATCAGGTTCATAGTAGAATAAGTATTACGTCATGCATCTGTGTAGTTTTACATAGATTCTGGGAAGGCCCTGACAGTTTTTGTTTTACTCCTCAGCCCTGCTGAATCAGAGGACATTTCTGCCGAAAGTATGGTGCATGGACTGCAGAAAACAGTTGCACTTGTCACCTGTAACAACCTAAATCACTTTACATAATGAGTACCTTTGAGAGCCTTTCAAATCTCTGTATGCAACAGCTGATAACATGCATGATGTGGCTGCAACAACATTGAAAAAAAATACAATTTTCAGAGCAGGCATGCAGATCAACTAGTGATACAGGTGACAAATGCAGTCCTATTACCTTTAGAGACATCAAAGAATATTTTTACCTCATTGTTCAATATTGAAATCATATCTCTCGTTTAGTCAATGGAAAAAGATGTGATGTCAAGTAATTTAAAATGATTCGCCTCATATTATATTTATTAGGATCTCTTCAGATTGAAACAAATCAACTTAAATTTCAGTTGTGTGGTCATTAGGCAGAAATGTGGGTTTATGTGGTTGGGTGTATTGAATTCAAGAATGAAGCCTTTTGTGAATGGAAAAGATAATCTAAAATACAGGGAAATCGTCAAAAGCACAAACCTTTAAAACCATCATACATCTTATAAATACAGAAAATGACTTAATATTACTCATAAACTTCAACAATCCAACTGACTTTTGGAGTCAAAGATTTTTTTTTTTTTTGCTCTGTACAATGAATGTAAACAACTTTTTATTTTAAAGGCGCAGTAAGCGATTTCTGAGAAACGCTGTGTAAAGTGGATTGGACCGAGCATCACAACACACTTGTAGACAATCAGCAGTAGGGGGCGTGTCCACTCATGATGGGGGAGGAGAGAGAGTAAGCAAGAAGGAGATTTGAAGAAACACTGTAGAAAGAGAGATGGCTGAGGCACATTACATAAGAGAAAAGGTCAGAGAAATATCACTGGAAAAAGAGGAGAGCTTTAGGACCCACGTTAATATTAGAAAAGCTTTCCAGCGCTGGAGAGACTGAAGCGGGAAGGCCTGAAGATGGACACAGAGGTTGTGTTGTTTCTGCTCCATACATGAGTAACATTGGTTTTGCTGTCATTGTATGTCTGGAGCCAGTGGCGGAACTAGACCGTGAGAGAATATCACGTATAATACTTGTTTGTTTTCATTGTTTTGACCCATGTAACATTGTATTCTAATAAATAAGCTCCCAAAAGTGTATATACCAGTGAAATTTCACAATTCTTGATTCAAACTTATATACCACAGCAAAAAGTACAAGCCTAACTAATAAACATTTATTAAATGCAATGACACATACAACAACAGGCTGTTTTAGGCTGCTGTCACTTTAAGACCAAATGCAAAATATTACATCCAATACATTTACACACATTAGATTTCTTTCTGAACTGTTTACAATCGGTTAAGACATAACCAACTGTGTTTACTATGACACTCACAAGGTGGCTATTTTGATATACTTTTATGTGTATTTGTCCGTTCAAGCGCAAGAAGAGTATGTGTGCGCGCTATGGATGACGCGCCATAGGCCTCACACCAGACGCATCGCGTTCATACTCTTGTATACTGTGTTTATTTATTTTTTATTTTGTTCTTGTCATTCTTTCGTCAGCTTCAGCTATGATAAAGAGACATCCACTTGCTTTGCGTTTTTGTGCATTTTGGGGGTGGAGCAATGATTGGAGGGGTGTGTTTTGATTTCAAATATCAACTGCGTTCCTCAGAAATCGCTTACTGCACCTTTAAGAACTAGTGACATAAATGTTGAATGTCTGACTTATTTTGATAACAAATGTGCTAAAATAAGAACCTCTTTTCCTTACTGTTTTGCAAGCTGGGATACAGAGAGAACAAAACCCCCAAATTATTGCAGCCTGCAAAAGCATGATATTCAGCTATTAATATTCAATACCTTTAAGTCTTGTAAAAACTCGATACTTATCTCATACTTCATCACATAATGTCCTTATTCATATCAGTTTTAGCTTAATCTGATATGCAAAAATAGAATTTTAATTTTGTAAATCAATTTTTTATTCTCATTTGTTGAATGTTGTTAGGCATATATGATTTTGAATACTAATGTAAATAAATGGTTATAAACACTGTTTATCATTTGATTGTTAATTCATAAAGTATTTTTTAAAGTATGCTGTTATTATAAACCAACACTCTTGTTTGCTGACAAAAAGTAAAGTTGGTGTTTTGAACCATTGAGGATGGTTAGCTTTCAGATAGGGGGTTATGTTTCACCACTGTTGAGGAATGATATTATCAAAGATATTATCAAAGACATTGAATTTTTATAAACATTACTAGGTCAAGATAAATGGATTTTTGCCATCTGCTTTATTTGGTGTATAGCAAATACTGGACAAAGACAGTATAGGCTACAGAATTACAAAGCACAGAATTAGTAAATTTCAGTTACAGCTGCAGAGCCAAGCAATCTTATCACTTAATTTTAGGATGTTATTTAGGGTAATTCATATTAACTCTTTCTTCACTATTGATGAGTTATCTCGTCTTTTATGAGATTACACTTCCCCACCATTGATTTCAGTACGCTAGGGGGCGCTATCACACATCTTCTGAATGAGCACAGTATCTCTCCAGATCAAAACACAGGCAAGCAAAAAAGAAGCAGAAACGAGCTATCTCATATGTAAGCAAATGAATATGAAAAGTGAAGCTGCTAATGTCCCAATATGGCGCTGAAATCTTGTGCTGATTTGGGACTTGAGGCTGTGCAGTTAAGACCGTTCGCAGTAATGAGCATGAAGTGGAGCCCTACGCTATCAAGGCTCCGATCACACCTCCCGCAGAATTGGTTGGTATAGTTTCAGAACAACTCATTATGTCAGTGTGAAATAAACATTTATAGAAATGTAGAAATAAAAGTTAATGCTCCAATCTCCTCCCAAAAATTCCCCCAAAAAGTCTGTTGGTGCCAGACAGTGTTGGGTAAGTTTCTTCAAAAAAGTAATTAATTACTAATTGCATCATCAATATTGTATTTAAAATACTTTTCTAATTACCCTGTCTGAAAAGTAATTTAATTACTCAATAAGTAACTTACTACTTCTTAAAATTCCTATAAACCTTGACCGGACACCGAACACCTTTTAATAATTTAGTCAAACATGGAGTATAGCCTTTTATAGCTTTTTAAAACATTTTAACTTTATACATTTTTACACATAAAACATATACTATAATACTTACATTTTTTTTTTAGTAACAAATAGTGATGTCACTAGGCCTATACCAAAAATCTAGTAGTCAGTACCGATACCACCAAAAGTGCACAATACTCGATACCACGGTAGGCTATAAATATATAAAAATACAAATAAAACAATGCTGTATTTCCCAGGTAGGTCTAATAGTAGTAAGTAAAAATACGAAATTAAATAATCAAATATAAAATAACTGCATAGTTATAACTGTATAAATTAAATATAGATTAATTCTTATTAAAGCTTTTCTTTTATTGTTTGATTATCATTTATTATACAGTTAGGCCAATAATAGACAGTAGCATGTTTTAAAGGCTGCTGTCACTAAGACCTAATGGACAGAGACAATGCTGTTACACATGCTGTTCACATTCACATAACCAACGCGAATATACTGCAAAACGGGCATTTTGACATAACTGTGTGTGTATTTGAACGTTTATGTGTAATAAACAGCGAAAAATTGACACTCGCGAGAGGCGGCTATGTGTGTGCGCTTTGGCTGACTGAAGACCGTCTCTCAGAGAGCGCGTGCAGTTTTTTCTCCCTAAGACATAGCTTACATTTTACTGTAATATTCTTGCCTGTCAAAAAAGTGATGTAATTGGAATATTTCCATTCCGCAAAACAGCCACTCGCTTCTGCCGGCATCTTCAGACAGCGACTACACAGCCAACTGGTGTGAAGTTGGGGGTAACACATTACAAGTAACGTAAGTTACGTAATCAAAGTAAAGTAATGCATTACTTTTAAATTTACAACAAAATATCTGAGCTACTTTTTAAATATGAAACGCAAGTTACTTTGTTTTCCCATTTATTGACTGACATCTCTCCTGTCTACATGTTGAGTCAAATCGTGCAGAGTACTATGTACTGTGTAAGCATGATGGTTATTCTAGACTAGTTCTAGACTAAATGTGAGCATACATTTACTTTTTCTCCTGCGTCGTATTCTTCTGTATTCCAGAATGGCAGCACAGCTGAAAGGCTTGTTTGTTTGAGCTGCGCCCTCTACTGTACAGATGTGAATTTCCTTCAGCCTGAGGCTTATTCATTTCATTTTTGGTGTAAAGGACAAATAGCCCTGCCCAGATGAGAAAAAGTAACATAACACATTACTTTCCATAAAAAGTAACTAATGCAATTGGTTCCCTTTCGATACTTCACTCGTACTGCGTATGGGGAAAGGTCTCCTTTTTCCCGCTGCTGAAGCCTTTTTCAATAGCGCAGTGTAACTGCACGGCCATTGGTTCAAACTTGAGAACTTTTTGAACCAATGACGGCGCGGCAGAGCCGCACGAGCCTATGGCGATGCAGCGCACCAAAGGTCACCAGAATGGGCGGGGCGTATGGCTATATAAGCGGGCAGTTCGCCATAGGATTTCAGATCTCTCTCCTTCAGCGACGACATTATTTCTCCTCGCTGATCTCCGGAGCTGAAAGCCTTCGCCGCCTGGAACGAGCTCTCTCGCCGTAGAAGAGGCACCGCAGCGGACCAGCTGAGATCGCCGAACGCCTGCAGCGCCGGCGCCCTCGCAGACTGCTGCCTTGAGCGCCGGTCTCGAGCCGCCCGCTTCCCGCTCCGGCCGCCTTCTCAGCGAGTCTCCTGCCGCCATCCAACGAACAATTTAAAGAGTTATTTCCAGCGGTTGTAACCGCTTAAAAGAACAAGTTTCTCCGCCATTTTCACGGCGTTCTCTCGCTCTGCGGATCTTCGCTCTCTAACAGCTGTTCACCGCGCCGCCTCGTGCTGCCTTCAGCATCTGAGAGCATTCAGCTCATCCCCTGCCGTCTTCCGTCAGGCGAGTACAGAGGTTATTTTTCTACTTTCTCGCTGGCGTTTGCTTCAAATGCCGTTCCTCCGAATGTGTCATTTGCTGGGTCCGCCCCCGCAAACCTCGTTTGCTGAGGATGCGTGCTCTCATTCGGGAGCACGAGAGCGAGCTCTCACACTCAGCTGAATTTGACATGATGCTCTTCCCTGATTTAGGCGAGACTCATGATACATCTGATTGAGTGTATTTCTCCTTAACTCAATGCGCGTCGCTCGCCGGTCCCATCCCCGCGAGCCGCATCAGTTGAGAAATATGACATGACTTTCTTCCCCAATTTGGGCGAGAAACTTGTTATATACTCATTTTAATGGAGCACATTTCTGCTGTTTGCACTGAGTTTCTCTACGCATTGCTTGCTGGTTCTGCCCACAAGCCGCGTTCATTGAGAAATATAACATGTCGCTCTCCCCCCTCTTGGGTGATACCCATGTTATATACAGTCAGTTTATATAGCAGATTTTTGCCGAGTTATCTGAATCTCTCAGCTGAATTTGACATGATGCTCTCCCCTGACTTAGGCAAGACTCATGATACATTTTATATCTAATTGAGTGTATCTCCTTATCTCAATGAGCGTCGCTTGCCGGTTTCGCCCCGCAATCCGCGTTGAATGAGAAATATGACATGTCATTCTCCCCCGACTTGGGCGAGAATCATGTTTATATACTCAATTTAATGGAGCTTATTCTGCTGTTTGCACTGAGTTTCTCTACGCGTTGCTTGCTGGTTCTGCCCGCAAGCCGCGTTCATTAATAATAATAATAATAAGTTTTATTTATATAGCGCCTTTCCAGAGCTCAAGGACGCTTTATAGTGAACAATTAACAGGAAAGAGATAATACAAGTAGACAATGATGAGAAACAATAATGGAAGTATACAGAAAAATAGAGTCAAGTACAAAATTACAAAACAGGACTTAAGAGACATAACATTCAGAGAAATAATAGTAATAATGCAGAGTAATCAATTAATCAAATCAGGGGTATAACATTCAGAAAATAGGTGAGTTTTGAGTAATGATTTAAATTCAGAGATATTATTGACACAACAGAGTGAGCGTGGGAGAGAATTCCAGAGTTTGGGTGCAATAACACTGAATGATCTGCCCCCCATTGAAGAGAGGCGATGCCGAGGGACAACGAGAAGGCCAGAGTCAGAGGAACGTAGTGAGCGAGTTGGAGTATAGGGGACAAGCATATTACAGAGATAGGGGGGAGCCAAACCATACAAAGATTTAAAAGTGAGCAGAAGAATTTTGAATTTAATACGGTAGGCAACTGGAAGCCAGTGGAGATCATACAAAATTGGGGTGATGTGAGCAGAACGCTTGGTATGGGTGAGTATTCTAGCAGCAGAGTTTTGAATGTTTTGTAATCTGGAAATGGAGCTGGCAGGTAGACCAATGAAGAGGGCATTACAGTAATCAAGGCGTGATGAGACAAATGCATGGATGACAGTTTCGGCGTCTTTGGTACTGATGAAGGGACGGAGTTGGGCAATGCGACGTAGGTGAAAGAATGCAGATTTGGTTATAGAGGAAATATGAGACTGAAAGGAAAGGGTGGAGTCAATGATTACACCTAAATTTTTAACAGTATTGGATGTTTTGATATGAGAACCATCTATTTCACAGGTGAGATTTGTAGAAATATGGCTAGTAAGTGAGGGAGTTCCAATGAAAATAATCTCAGTTTTATCCATGTTGAGTTTTAGAAAATTTGAATTAAGCCAATTTTTTATTTCTTTAACACAAGCAGAGATTTTGTCTGTTTGGGGAGGTAGAGTAGGTGTGCAGATTGAGTATAATTGAATGTCATCAACGTAAAAATTATAGTTAAGACCGTGATGTTGTAAAATCTGACCAAGTGGTATAATGTAAATTATGAATAATAACGGCCCGAGAACGGATCCCTGGGGAACACCTCTCTTCAGGGGGACAGTCGGTGATCGAAAATCCTTAACTGAGATGTAAAATTGTCTGTCAGAGAGATAGGAAGAAAACCAAGAAAGAGCAGAACCAGAAATACCCAAATCAGAGAGACGAGAAACAAGCAATTCATGGGAGACAGTGTCAAATGCAGAGCTGAGATCAAGTAGCAGAAGTATAGACAGAAAACCAGAATCAGCAGAAAGCAGTAGATCATTCACAACCTTTACAAGTGTAGTTTCGGTACTATGGAGGGGGCGAAAACCAGATTGAAAGGGATCGAAGAGATTATATTCAACTAGAAAAGACTGGAGTTTTGAGTGGCAGAGGAAATGAAGCAGAGGTAAGAGATGTATTGATGAAGTGAGAGATAGGTGCAGAGATGGAAGAATGGCAAAGTAGGTGCATGCTGCTGTAAGATTTCAGAAATTATGGAGTGATAGTTAGATAATATCATGGAGGGAGAAGAAATATCAAAGACATCTGAGAGGTTTGAAGAAACGATAGAGGTACAGAATGATGCAGTATCAATAGCTTTCAGATTGCGGTATGAAATAACAGTTTTAAGGCATTTCTTACGGATAGGCAGACTTAAGCTAAAATCAAGAAGTTTGTGATCAGAGATACCAGTATCAGAAGAAGAGATGGAACAGATATCAACCCTTGATGTACATATCAGATCGAGGATATGACCACGAGTATGGGTAGGAAAATGAACATGCTGAGTCAGATTAAAACATTCAAAAACAGACATTAATTGATTAGTGTTAGAGCAAACAATATCGACATGAATATTGAAGTCACCAAGCAGGAGAATGGGAAATGACAATGAACAGGCAAGGGTTAACAGTTCACTGAGTTCAGAAAAAAAGTTGGACAGGGCTTTAGGAGGACGATACAGCAGGATAATTATAAGAGAGTCAGCTTTTAATACCATATATTCAAATGAATTGGTATCATGAAAATGAAGTTGCGTGAGACAGAGATTGTCCCGGTAAATGACAGCGAGACCACCCCCTTTACTATGCAGACGAGGTCTGGACAGATATTGATATCCTTCAGGTGCGAGAAGATTCAGCTGCAGAAAATGATCTGGAACTTGCCAAGTTTCAGTGAGAAGAAAAATGTCAAGCTTATCGTCAGTGATAATGTCATTGAGATAAGGGGCTTTGTCCGATATTGATCGACAGTTCAGAAGTGCAAAATGACGATGCAGGGAATTCAAGTTAGCGGTACGTTGTTGGGCATCAGTGAGATAAATTAAAGAGCGATGTGTAGTATTGCCGGCGGGTACTTGTCTGGGCATGGACGACGATCTATGATTAGTCCAAATGGACAGAGGGGTATCAGGCTTAGAGCAATAGGTACTCCTGAAGACACGCCGTGAGCGGTGTATGTATCGAGGGCGCCGGAGAATCCCTAGACTCCGGCAGCATTCATACGTCACAGAATCGAGACGCGGGTGGCAGTTCAAGGCCCTTAGCTGCGATGGTAAATATCCAATATTCATTTTGGAAGTGAAAAAAATGAGACAGATAAGAGAAGAAAAAAGAAAAAGAAAAAGTTTTGCCCGAGGCATGTTAGTACTAAGCAAATGCGAGCCGATCACAGGCAAAAACCACGTTAGCCAGACCCCGAATGCCACTTCACCAAGAATAGCAAACTAAATAGGAGATAACACACCCAGATAGCAAGCAATTAAACGAACAGCGCAACCGACAGAGAGAGCGGTGACTCACCCAACCGAAGAGCCGAACGTGATGGAGACATTAGCGGGTAGAGGGCTCGCAGCAGCCCGGCGGCAAGCTCACGGACAACAGGAGTTTGAAAATGACAATAGTCCAGTTTAAAGGTCAGCAGTGAGAAATTGAGTAATCCAAAACTGACAAAAATAATCCGAACAGAACATTGAGAAATATAACATGTCGCTCTTCCCCCCCCCGTCTCGGGTGAGACTTATGTTCTATATATTCAGTTGATACAGTGTACTTCTGCCGAGTTTGTTGAATTTCTCGGCGCGTTGCTTGCCGGATCCGCCCCGCAAGCAGCGTTCTTTGAGAAATATAACATGACACTCTCCCCCGTCTCGGGTGAGACCTATGTTATTTATATTCAGTTGATATAACATTTATTCCAGTCTCTCTGCGTGTCGCTTGCTGGCCCCGCCCCTGCAAGCCACGTTCATGAGGACGTATGCGGTCACTGAAGCGAGCTCAATGCTCACTTGTGCTCGGTGGAACTAACATATGCTCATTATGCTGGACCTCTGTTCATGTCACTTGCTGGCTCTGCCCTGCAAGCCATGTTCATTGAGGAGGAGCGGTCTCACTTCCAACACCGCTCGGCTGAATATACCCTGATGCTCTCCCTGACTCAGGTGGGACTCATGATGTATATTTTTTCTAATAAGCATATATCTGTTTGCTGAGTTTCTCAGCGTGTCGCTTGCTGGTTTCACCCCGCAAGCCACGTTCAATGAGAATGAGCGTCCTCACTGAGGACGCTTGAGCATTTTTCTGGTGTTTTTATAAAATGCCGAGCCTCTCAGCGTGTCGCTTGCCGGCTCAGCCCCTCCAAGCCGCGTTTGTTGAGGACACACGCTCTCTATGAGAGCGCACTCAGTGCTCATTTTTGCTCAGCTGAACATGACACATGCTCTCTGATTCAATCCCTTACACGCGGGCTGAGGCTGGTAGGCCATCCCCAGAGTGTCATGCTGGAAGTTGGGGATAATAAATCAAGGCTACTCAATGCAGTTCGCCCGACGGCCCCCGCGCTTCAGCGGGGTGTTTCCCACTTCAGTTAATCCGGACGACGCTCATGTTCTCCGCGCTGAAGTGATGACTCTGCTAGGGAAAGGAGCTATAGAAATAGTTCCCCCCTCAGAGAGCGAATCGGGGTTCTACAGCCGTTATTCTCTCGTCTCTACAGACCCATCTTAGACCTCGGACTCCTGAACCTCTCCCTCATGAGACGGAAGTTCAAGATGTTAACGCTGAAACAGATCCTCGCGAAGATTTGCCCTGAGGACTAGTTCTGCTCACTGGACCTGAAAGACGCTTACTTTCACATCCAGATAGGCGATTCTTGATTCCTCCTTTATGCATTTCCCCCGATCACTCTGATCCCTCAGGTCATCAGGCGAACAGGGAAGACGAGCACAGAGTCCTCCTGGTGGCCCCGTTCTGGAGGAGCCAAGTTTGGTCCTCAGAGCTGTTCAGGCTTTCCACGAAAGCCCCTTGGCCTATTCCCCTGAGACAGGACCTCCTCTCTCAGGCAAACAGGATGATCTGGCACCCTCAGCCAGAACTCTGGGCTCTGCACCTATGGTCCCTCGATGGGAGCCTGTGAACCTCCCCGGGGACGTGCTAAACACCATTTCTCAGGCGAGAGCCCCGTCCACGAGACGCCTCTACGCCCAGAAGTGGTTGGTCTTTGTTGGCTGGTGCTCAGCACGCAACGTTGATCCTGTGGAGTGACGTATCTCAGATACTGTCTTCTTCCAAGAGCGGTTGGACAGGGGCCTCACTCCTTCCACGCTCAAGGTGTACGTAGCAGCCATTGCAGCGTTTCACGCTCCCATTGCTGGCCAATCAGTGGGTTGAAACAGCCTCTTTGTGCGTTTCTTGAGAGGTTCTAGGCGGTTGAACCCTCTCGTCCTCTCACTGTTCCCACCTGGGACATTTCCACGGTCCTCAGAGCGCTCAAAGGGCCCCCCTTTGAGCCGCTGCGGTCAGCTGACCTCAGGCCCCTGACACTCAAAACTGCTGTTACTTGCATTAACATCGATTAAGCGTGTTGGCAAATTGCCAACTCTGTGAGCCCTGCTTGCCTCGAGTTTGGGCCCAACGACTCCAAGGTTGTTTTGAATCCTAGGCATGGCTACGTCCCTAAGTGCTCTCGACTCCGTTCAGAGCACAGGTCAGCGCTGCCTCCTTCATCGGATGAGTGAGAGCTGGAATTACTCTGCCCTGTCAGGGTGTTGAAGACCTACATAGAGTGGTCACAGCCGTTCCGGCAGTCTGACCAGCTTTTTATCTGCTTTGGCGGCCGCACCAATGGGTCTTCGGCCTTAAAGCAACTTCTCTCGCATTGGACAGTCAACTCTATTGCTCTCTGTTACTTCTCTATGGGCCTGGATTGCCCCATAGGAGTTAGAGCCCACTCCACAAGACAGATGGCCTCCTCATGGGCCTGGTCCAGTGGAGTCTCTAATAGAGACATCTGTGAGGCGGCCGGCTGATCCTCGCCGTCCACTTTTGTCAGATTTTATAATCTGGATATCCCGACCTTACAAGCTCGGGTCCTCTCGGTGTGACGGCGGCCTCTGTCGAGCTCCGCCATCATGCCACTCTAAAGGGTTAGCTCCCTCCTTGCAAGTGTAACATAATGGGTTCGACGGCCTCGGCCATCTCACTTGTCCGCTGGTTCCCCTGCGGTGTCCAAGACAAGTCCAGTCGTTCCCTGCCGTGGCACGGCGTGGTTGAATTCGTTCCCCATACGCAATACGAGTGAAGTATCGAAAGGGAACATACTCAGTTACTAACGTAACCTCGGTTCCCTGAGATATGGAACGAGTACTGCGTTCTATGCCGTGCCACGAGGCTGCGGCTTCAGTGTCACCGCTTCAGTCGAATGACCTGAAATCCTATGGCGAACTGCCCGCTTATATAGCCATACGCCCCGCCCATTCTGGCGACCTTTGGTGCGCTGCGTCGTCATTGGTTCAAAAAGTTCTCAAGTTTGAACCAATGGCCGTGCAGTTACACTGCGCTATTGAAAAAGGCTTCAGCAGCGGGAAAAAGGAGACCTTTCCCCATACGCAGTACTCGTTCTGTATCTCAGGGAACCGGGGTTACGTTAGTAACCGAGTATGTTACTTTTTTAGGGAGTAATGCAATATTGTAATGCATTACTTTTAACAGTAACTTTCCCAAACACTACAAATAACTAAAACAAAATTTATTTAAAAAAAGAACACTTTATTTTACAACAGCATGATAAAAACTAGCCTACATAAAATCACAGAAACCATCTTTGGAAAAAAAAATATTTGAAATGTAATTTAATTGTTTAGTTTGTCTCACTTCCCATGAAATTACATGGAGAGGGTGGGGTTTATGACCTATACTGGGACCAACCACCTGGGGGCGATCGAGAAGCTTTGGCTTCACTGTCCAGGACTTGTGCGGCACACTTCCGCTTGATCTACTAGGGCTGTGTTCCACTCTGAATTTTTATGCCATTCACTAGAAAACTTCCCTCCATCTCGTCGACTCGGTTGTACATCATTGCTTACGAGTGTCCACTATACTAGTGGAACTTGTGCAAAATGGAATGCATTATACACAAATATGTTTAAATGAAACACACAAAGCCCTTGATCACTTAGAATTCACTATGGAGCTGATTTATTATTTAAACCCCTTTTTTATTTATAAATTTGTTTTATGCACCATTCTATATGCATGTAAGTTGATGGAGAAAATATAAAATCCTATAAATATATGAAATACAAATTATATAAATTACACAAACAAAAAAAAATCAATATTATAAACTTTGACTGTGAACGCAAGGTAGCTACAAGTATTATGCAATTAAATCTCAACATTAATATATAATACACGATTAATTCTCAAAATAATACACTACAGTTGAGCGCAATCTGCTGTGATGTCACAATCAAGTTGAATTGTGGGACATAAAGCTGCTTGAAGTGTACATAGGAGTAGACTCGCTCCCTCTGCCTAAATCGAGGGATGAGGGTCTGTTCATATAAACTTCCCTCATCCAATTCAGGAAGTAGAACGCACTTCAAAATGTTGGCAGGGATTCCCCCGAGGGGAAGTGCTTAGGGAAGTTTGCAAGTGCATGTCTAAAAGTGAAGTAGACCACAGCCCTTTTCTATGTTTTGATCATCGTACTGAATCTGGGCAGCGCTTCCCAAAAGCATCGTTAGCCTAAGTTGATCGTAGCTCCATTGCCACCAAAAGAGAGAGAAGCATTCGAGGTCTGTCTCCCCAGAAAGCCGGCAGCTCACCATTATCACCTGAGCCATCCGAATTTCAGGCCTTCAGGTAGAGGAGGTCATTCTGCATATAAAACTTCACGTCCTGCTACACCACAACAGCCAGGAAGCGCGGGCCCTCAATCAAAGCCTGGTTTCGTGAAACCGAAACAGTCGTTCGCAGCCAGAGCAGCGAAACACCGGTCAGCCACCCCTCAAGGGAACAAAAAGAGGCGGCCGTCCTGAGACATCAGTTTGGCAACAAGAAGGGTTTGGAGACAGCACTCAGGGTTTCTCTGTCCCATCCCTTCAAAACGGAGAAGGAATTTAAATGTGCAATGTGTTTGTGTGGACAGTTCAAAGTCCAGTGTTCATGTGAAAATGGTTTATGTTCCTCTAGCACTCCCCAAAGAATTGTCTCTTTCTCCACCTACGAGGTTTGTTCGGAGGGAGGAAAGACTCCCGTTATTTTGTGATTCCCAAATGAGGGGGAGGTCTCCGTCCCATTTTAGATTTACGGGTCCTTAACAAACACCTCAGAAAATACAAATTCAAAATGCTTTCACTCAGAACTTTGTGTCAAAGTATTCGTCAAGGGGATTGGTTCACCTTAGTGGACCTCCAGGATGCATATTTTCACATAGATATTTTTCCTTCTCACAGGAAATATCTGAGGTTTGCTTATCACGCCACAGCATACGAGTATATGAATATTCTCTTTGGCCTTGCTTTAGCGCCCAGGGTTTTCACCAAATGTGTGGAAGTGGCTCTGAAGGAACGGAGGAGTCAGAGATTCATCATATCTGGACGATCTGCTCATCTGCGTGCCGTCTCTGCGTTAGTCTCTTTTGGAATATGTCTTTGACTACTGGGTCTGATGGCCTCAACAGTGTCAGTGGTTCCCCTGGGACTGCTGCGAATGAGGGATTTTCAGAACTGGACAATGTCACAGGGCATTCGCCCCTCGAGCCATCTCAGCCGCAGAGTGCGCGTCTCAACAGAATGAATGAGCACTCTCTGTCATTGGAGAGTCCCGTCTTTTCTCAGGACAGGATACCCTCTGGGTCCTGTTGTATTGAGGAAAGTGGTGACAACAGATGCATCTCTCATGTGCTGGGGGGGCAGTGTTCGAGGGTAGAACAGTAAGGGGAGTTTGGTCTCCTGCACTGAGAGAGAAGCACAAAAATTTTCAAGAACTACTGACAGTGTTACTAGCTCTGAGACATTTTGTGCATTTTCTCAAGAATCATCATTTATTGGTCAGGACAGACAATGCAACGGTGATAGCCTACATAAATCGACAGGGAGGAGTGCGTTCTCACAAACTTCACTTGTTAGCGAAAGACCTGATTATGTGGAGCAGCAGGACCCTCCAGTCATTATGTGCGATGCATGTTCCAGGAATAATTAATAGAGGAGTAGATTTACTGTCCAGAGGGAATCCTCTGTATGGGGAGTGGAGACTCCACCCCCAAGTTATACTCATGGTGTGGCAGAGATTTGGCCAGACCACCACAGATCTCTTCGCATCGCGTGAAGACGGAAAATGTCCCCTGTTCTTCTCACTGGTCGGCAACGATGCACCGTTGGGTGTGGATGCTCTAGCCCTCGAGTGGCCAGACGCGTTCCCTCCGTTGAGCCTGATCGCGCCGACACTACGGAGGGTTCGGGAACGCAAACATGTAATGATTCTGATCGAGCCATACTGGCCGGGGAGACTTTGGGTTGCGGAGATTGTGCAACTGCTCTACGACCAGCCATGGCCGTTACCAGAGTGCAGGGATCTCCTCTTACAAGCACGGGGGGAAATATTTCACCTCTCCCCTCAGAAACTAGCTCTCTGGGCCTGGCCAGTGAGATCCTAAATCTGAATGCAGCTGGGCTACCTCCGAAAGTAATGAGACAATTCAAAATGCGAGGGCTGCCTCAATGCGTTCCTTATATAATCTCAAATGGAGGGTGTTTGAGGGTTGGTGCGCAGATAGGAACATTGTTCAGTTTTGGATGTGCTGTTTTTTTTACAGGACCTTCTAGATAGCAGAGCCTTTTCTACGTTTAAGGTTTATCTGTTCGCTATCTCAGCATGTCATGTGGGTCCTAACTCGGGTACTATTGGCCAGCACACTCTCGTCTGTGGATTTATGAGAGGGGCACATCGGTTACACCCAGTATCGAAGCCGTTGGTCCCGCCCTGGTGTTCAAAAAGTCACTTTAGAACTAACCCTGCGTTTGTACCCAAAGTGTTTGATCACGCTGGTGCAGTTCAATCAGTGGACCCGCTAGCTTTTCGTCCACCACCCTTTGCATCCCCAGAGGAGGAGAGGCTACACAGTTTATGTCCGGTTCGTACTCTGCATACGTATGTTCTGAGAACCCGCACACTTCATAAGAGCAATCAGCTATTTGTCTCGTGGGCTGACTCTTACAGAGGAAGACCTATCTCCCGTCAACGCCTTTCTCACTGGGTGGTCGAGGCTATCGTATTATGTTACAATAATGCAAATTTAGAACCCCCAAGGACTATGAGCACACTCTTCTAGAGGCATGGCTACCTCCTAGACTCTATTTAGAGGCATCTCTATTCAAGAAATTTGCACGGCAGCCAGCTGGTTAGGTTGCCTTGCCTGTCCTGCACAAAGAAGAGATATGCAGAGAATGACGAAATGGCAGGTAGCTGCAGTTTATATACAGGGAGGCAGGACTCCCTGATCGCTGCAGCGATTGGTCTGCCATGGTTGGCAGACATGGTGTTATTGGTGCTTCCACAATCGGTCACGCCCTGAGGCGGTCCCATAGTGAGATACCTCATTTCTTGTTATGAGAGAACCGCGGTTACGTCAGTAACCTAATGATGTTCTAGATTAATTAATACTAGCATAATAGCCTATACATTATGGCTGTTACCAATCAAATGAAATCATTATCAACAAAATCCTTCTTTGCAATACAGAGGTGACACAGTGGCATTAATATATTTACACAGCATTTACAATTTGTCTACATAAATTTAATTCAACATTTAAATATGGATTTTTTTTTCTAATTTTAACTTTTTATTTAAAATGTACCTTAAATATGAAACTAAACTAATCTGCCAGTAGGTGGCAGCAAGTCACTGTCTTAACAAAGAGCTTAGAGCCAAGAGGCGACACTTTGATACTTTTTGGGTAACAGCCACTAGATGGCGCTCCGATAGCGCGGCCGCCATTATGGGCTGAAAATACTAATTCTGGACCATAGAATCCTTCACATCTTACGCACCCAAAATCGGCGAATTTTACTCCCAAATCAGAAGCCCAATATTTTTTAAATTAAGTCACCAGTAAATTGTATGGCTCCTACAGTAAATGTTGTATTTTCTTATATGTTTTATTTTTCCAGTTGTGGAATCCAACCATTCATCCATCTGAGGTAATGTAGTTAGTAATGTAGGTAGTGTAGAGTACTTTCATTTTATGCAACTTTACACATTTATTAATAGTAAATTAATAATTAATAAATTTAAGATCATCAAGATGCAGCGAACAATATATTTCAGACCTAGTGGAGAAATAATAATAATATATCACTAGGTCTGAATTGAAATAGGCTTGTACGTTTTAATGGATCACACTACAAACATAATGATCTTATAATACATGCTGTCAGTTAGTGCATAATTCCCACTTTTGGACACTTTTGCTTTAACAGACATTAGACAACACTGCAAAATCAAGCTGTTAAAGGTTTATTAAAAATAAGGAGCAAGGAAAAGCTTGCAAAATCCAAGGAGCAGAGACTGGTGGTGATGGTACAGCGATATTGCATGGAGTCTTCAGGATCTGAATCCCCTTTGTGCTTGTATTGAAAGCAAGATAAAAGGAGACAAAACGGGACAAATTAAATACAGTAGTAGTATATAATACAGTTTTGGTATTTAGTATGATTTCCCATTTAGCCTAGTGTAATATATATATATATATATATATATATATATATATATATATATATATATATATATATATAGTGCTGCTTTTAAGCATTGTTTTTTTATAAACTTCCCTCTCCCCATCAATCCAAAAATCAGCCGAGCTGACACATAATAGACAGTCAACAGAATCACAATGTAGTAAAAAACTAAAGTATACAGTATTTATTACAGTATCAGTTAACTATACTGCAGTATGCTTTAGCATTCATTAACAAAGTGTTGTAAATACTATAGGCTAATATAGTATTCTACAATTTACTATAGTATGGTTCAAAAACACAATACTATTTACTATAGTATTTTTTCACCTGGGTTGTACATTTCATAAGGAATAAGGATATTCTCATTTTACCACTTACACCCACCACAAGCCCCAAAGTTGCATTTAATCCAGTTGAGAAGCCTTTTTCTCTAATTACACAACGATGAATAAAGCTGTTTTAATCTATTATCTAATCTACTACCTGATAACTTCCCCTGAAACTCTTTATTTAGTGAGCAATATCAGCTAGCATGCTTTAATACACAAGTTAATTTGATTCAGATGTACTGTACTGATGATATAAAATCTTATAATTTAAACAACTTACCTTTTAAAAGTGCATCACAAACGGTCTGTTCTGCTGTAACTCTACGGCACGGCTGCTACTTCCGGGAACTATTGAGAGGCTCCATGAGCCGCCATAGGCCTAATAGAGGAAAATGAGTGATAGGGAGCTGCCAGCTGATCATTTATCACGCAAGCCTCTGATTCATGAAACAGGACCGCTCGCATCCTGATATTTCTGGATATAAACACCTCAGTCATCTCTCACTCATATTTTCCAGTCGTCATCATCTTTAAGTGTGTATTATGCACAGTATTGTGCTGTTGCAACATTAATGCAAAGACTGATAGTTGTGTACAGTGTGGTGTTGGAAATTAATTATGTCTTAGTTTAATAATTTTAATCGATCAGGATTAATTATAAGACCCAGAGCCATATAGAGAGAGAGTCGTGACAACTCCATTGACTCCAATGGAACGTTTTTTTACAGCAATAGGCCTTTTTCACAAGAATCGGAAATCACGTGACGCAGGGTAAAGTTAGTTCTGCTAACTAAGGCTAACGGCTATTAGATTGATATGCTCTTTTCTCAAATATCGCTTCTTACCTTTTCTGTTTTGTCTGTTTTCCAAGTTGCTGTTGTATAATCTACAAAGAAATTATTTTCTACTTGTTTGTAGCTTATACGGCCAATCAGGCCGTTGCTCGAATTTACCGCCAGGTGGATTTATATTACCAGCTGTCATTAAAGGCTACGCAGCTACCCATTCAGCAATTTCCCCGATCGTATTATGTATGACAAACATTATTTCTATAATTTATTCATTAAAAAAATTTACTCCCAATATATCCTTTAATGGGGGATATAAAGTCTTGCGATACATAATATTGTTGTGAGTTTAATACGTTTTAAAAATATATAGCATGTTATTCTCATATGGCATTACATCCCACATTCAAGCAACTTGGGTAAAGTTGGTTTTATATTCGCACATTCGGACATTCGTATTCAATAGCCTTGTTAATCACACTACATTGGACATTCAGTGGACATTCACAAGTAAATATGCCATTAAAACAATACTTGCCTATTTTGGTCAACTGTGAAAAATGTTGTAAGTTGACAATCGTTGGTTGTCAATATCATGTCGCTACTTAAAATTCGCAAACATTAATTTATTGCACATTTATTGGAAAGTCTGAATTTATCAGAAGTCCGAATGTGTGAATATAAAACCAACTTTACCCAAGTATTCAAGCATATAGCCTCTGTTTTGTTTGACAACACTTCGAACGTCAACAGAAAGTTACTCCACCCAGGATCGCTTAGAGCGCCTTTAATGTACTTTTTTTTTTTTTTTTTTTTAACAAAGCAGCTGATATTGCCATCGAAACTAGTGGGCTGCCGACTCGCTTTCACCCCAAAATGCTGGAAACGCAGGGCTGCTGCTGGGCGCCGGTGTTTCAATGGAACGTTCTATTGAGTGTCGCTTCTTGTTAGTGTATATTCTTTGGCTTGGGGTGCGTTCCACTCCAGTTTTAGACACGCACTCGCAAACTTCCCTAAACACTTCCCCTCGGGGGAATCCCTGCCACCATTTTGAAGTGCGTTCCACTTCGTGAAGTGGACGAGGGAAGTTTATATGGACAGACCCTCAGACCCCGGTCAAAATCGAGGGAGCGAGTCTACTTCACATGTACACGTCAGGCAGCTCCATAACCCACAATGCAACACGATTATGATGTCACCGCATATTGCGTTTATTTTACCCCACCACAAACAGCTCTATGATATATTAATTATTTTGTAAAACATTTAAAACACACATATATACATATAGAATGATGTATTAAAAATTTTTTAAGGGATACAAAATAAATAATAAATCAGCTCCATTGCGAAATCCAAGTGATCAAGGGCTTAGGACGTTCCAGTTCAGCCCATTGCAAGGGTTCCGCCAGTAGTGGGCACTCGTGCAACGTAAGCAATGACGTACATCCGAGTTAACGAGACCGGGTGAAGTTAGCGAGGGAAGGGCATTTAAAAACCGAACTGGAACGCAGCCCTAGTGGTGGTGATGTTGATCCGCGACCATTGTGTGCTGTAGTCCGTTTATAGCCTACTGCTAGCTTTTTATGTCTGACGACTTTATTTAGGCGTCAAAATGTATAAATGTTGTGTTAACTTGTAAAGATTATCTTGATAGACAAAACGTGTAAGTGTCATAACCCTTTGTTAAAAACAGAGCTTTTTTTTGCGATTTTCCAAAAGTCTATGGGAAAAATGCATAGGCTTTCAATCGAGGGAACCCGTGCGCCGCTAACGGGGGTGGCCTACAAAAACACGTCATCCCTGAGGTACTCTATCCCTGCGTTCCATTCGGAAGGGCTCATCCCTATGCCCTAATCCCTTCAAAGGGTTTACCCTCCGGAGTGAGAGCTTCGAAGGGATGATGGGTGTAGGTGTCAAAAAACTCATCTTTTGGAACACACTTCTGCGTCATCTTAACGAGACAATCAAGGAAGATAGATTGTGCAAGCTGCGCCCTTTGTTTAACGTTTGTTTATTTATTTATTTTTGGTTTATCGCACCATATTGTATATTGTCTATGTATTTGAAACATTTGAATGGACTGATAAAGGGAGCTGTAAAGTATTTTTGTTTAAGTACAAAGTCATTTTGACCATAATAATGTACTAAATCTAACTTGTATAAATATTACGTCTAAATACTATACATACATTTATAGGTAAAATCGAACTCCTAACCTCCTGTACCCATTCTGTGACGTAAAACAACTTCCCTGTGCAAAGAATCATGGGGGCCCGAAGTGTCTATCAGTTGTACCATTTGAAATCCTTCATTCTGAAGGGCCCTTTGAAGTGGCCAGTTTTGAGCACTCTGGTTTGGAACGACCCTTCAATATGGTGGCCATGATTATTTTCACTCTGAAGTGCCCTTCAGAGGACGATATATCCCGTTTGGAATGCACCGAATACTTCTTGGAATAGCTGCGCGCACTGCATCTTCTTCTTCTTTGACAGATGTCAGCGTTAAGGTGCAATACTGCCACCTGAGAGCTCAACCAGGTACTGGCGCTGGAGTATTTACATGTCATGATATAATTTATGTATCATATATCATGATATTGCTTATAAGCATCCTATTCATTTTAAATATTGTGGTTATTGCCAATACCGGTTTATTGTCAGACCCTAAATTAACACGGTATCGATCATGCATATCACAGTTATCGTCAATACCGGTATATTGTGACACCCCTATATACAATATATACTATAATTTTTTTTTATTGCTTTTAGGGGTGTTTTATGTAACTTCAAAGGACTTCCTGTAAAATAACACCAAGATTTTGTATTTAGAGCACTGTATGTGGGTATGGGAAGCTTTTTAATTTGGGTATGCCAAATCCCGGTGGAAATCCCCAAAATGGTCCCAGTGCTTCCAGTGCTTAGGAGGTTAATGATCAGGCAAGTTTAATATATGTTGGTGGTCTGATGATGGAAATCTGATCTTACTATCTGGGCTTTCGTTTACAGAGTGGGGTGTCCATATTAGGACATTATCAAACCTCAGTCATATGTAACCCGTGCGGCTCGCTTATGCCCAGCGTGATGTGCGGACAGCGACACCGAGTATTAAAACTTGGTCTGTGTTGTGTTACGTTGTGTGGATGCAAAGACAGACACGGGACAGCAGCAGTCGATTCACTGGATCTTTTTACTGTTTAAGAGACAAATAAGCAGCCTCAGATTGAGTGGCCCTTATAACACTCTCTTCCATTGAACCACATTTCAAAAGGGCGAAAACATGAACATAAGTAAAATATACAGAAAGCATACCTGTTTAACAGAGACAGATAAGCAGCCTCAGATTGAGTGGCCCTATAACACTCTATAAAACAAATGATGCGCCTCCATTACCATTTGCTGGTTTCACATAAAAGACAGAAATATACCTCAAAGAATGTATAATGACGAAAATAATCCCAAGGAAAGATAAAATAGTACTTTACACATAAGTTTGGGTGGAAATACAGATATAAAAGATATAATTAAAATAAGGATTACATAAAATTAACAGGATAACAAAAGAAACCTACCTCTTCCATTGAATCACATTTCAAAAGGGAAGAGGAGGAGTTAGGACAGGAAATTAGGTCATTCTGTGACCACGCATCACTTAAAGGAGAA
Source organism: Megalobrama amblycephala (assembly GCF_018812025.1). Classification (NCBI taxonomy): domain Eukaryota; kingdom Metazoa; phylum Chordata; class Actinopteri; order Cypriniformes; family Xenocyprididae; genus Megalobrama; species Megalobrama amblycephala. The sequence continues at coordinate 36,475,033 of NC_063046.1, forward strand.
GCGCACCTTTAGATCAGGTATCATAAAATGTATAAAAGAACAATTTTGTGTGAATTATAACAATATTTAGTAGTATACTTTGTATACCTGTTACACTCACCCCCCAGAATTTACACAAAATTCCACAGAGTATAATAAAAACAAGAGCACAGGTCATGAGAATGACTTGGTCTACACTCCAGAAAAAACAGTGAAGACTATCAACATGAAAAGTTACCCAACTAAGGGATACAAACATGAAAGAAGTTGGCCAAACCACTACACATGTTGTAGGCATACCAAAGTGCCTTTTACACTCTGAAAAAAACTCAGACTACACATGACAAAATACAATACATTACACTCAGTAGTATCAAAGAGCAATGCTATACACAGATTTAAACATGAATAACAGGAGATATGGACTCCAGACCAAGTAAGGTCTCAAGTTGAACCATTGACTCAATCAGCCTACGAACAGGCTTAATTACTCTACCAAGCCTGGTAATGTAACGATTGTCAGGGTTATTGTCAACCACAGGATCATGCAAATCTGTAGAAACAGGGACAGTAGGTGAAAAAGCACTAGCTACAATGTCAGGGTCAACAACAGATAAATCAGCTTGTGCTTCAGAAACATCATGAAAAGAATGAGATGAGACCCAAGAAGCTGTACAATCATCATCATCATACACAGCCATGCGAGAAATGACAGATAGAGACTCTGCATGTGACAAACCATTAGTGACAGGTATTGTTGACTCAGTTACATCACATACAGATCGAGAAGGTGAGGAACAAGGACCATCACCAGCACATTCACCAACAGAAAACTCAAACTCTGTTGTGGGCAAAGGAAGAAAGTTAACTGGCAACAAGAGATTCCGATGTACCACTTTCTCATGACCAGATCTGTCACGGATCTTATAAATGTGCAGGGAAGGTTTGGAAGCGACAACGGAGTACATGGTGGGTTCCCATTTATCGCCAAGCTTCCGTTTACCTCGACAGCCTTTGTTGGCGATGAGAACTTGATCACCAATTGACAGAGGCAGTCCCTTGACTCTCTTGTTGTATTGATCAGACTGGTGTTTCTGTTCTGCAGTAGAATTCTTTTGAGCCAGCACCATAGCAGACTGTAGATCACTGACGAGAGATTGAACATAGTCATTGTAATCACAGATTGACTCATCACGAAGCACACTTGAAAACATGAGGTCAACAGGTAATCTCGGCACCCTTCCAAACATCAGGTAAAAAGGGGCAAATCCAGTTGTTTCATGGGCAGTGCAGTTATACACGAATGTCATTGTCTGCACTAACTGCGGCCACTTTTGTTTAGATCTGGGTGGAAGCGATCTCAACATGTTACCTAACATTCTGTTAAACCTCTCAGTTCCACCATTTCCCATTGGGTGGTACGGGGAAGTTCGTGACTTGTCGACGCCAGCAAGATCAAGGAGCTCTGCTATCAGCTCGCTCACAAAATTTGCTCCCTGGTCCGAATGGATACGCTGAGGGAAGCCATAAACACAGAAGAAACCATCCCAGAGTTTCTTCGCAACACTCTTAGCCGATTGGTTCTGGCATGGAAAAGCGTGAGCTAGCTTGGTGAAATGATCCGTGATTACCAAGACATCCACAGATTTATTGTGCCTATCCTCGGCGGCCCAGAAATCAATACAAACGAGCTCCAATGGGGCAGTAGTCTTGATGCTCTCCAAGGGTGCTCTTGCAGCTGGCTCTGGAGTTTTACTCAGGACACAACGGGTACAAGTCTTGACGTAATCACGTACATCACTTTCCATCCCAGGCCAATAAAACCTCTGCCGGGCTAAAGACAGTGTACGTGGCTGGCCCTGGTGACCGGCCAAATCATGAACACCAGAGAGAGCTTGCTGTTTCAGGGATTCAGGCAGGACGAACTGAGTTCTCTTATGCTTTGTGAGTGGATCTTTGATGGCTCTGTACAGAATGCCATTGAGCAGAAAGAGTTTGTCCCACTGCTTCAAAATCCTCAATACACGCAAATCCTCATTCACACGCTCGCGCCTGGAAGGTCTGCGCTTCCTGCTGACATAGAAGGACACCCGTGAAATAACTACGTCTTTGTGCTGCTGACACTGCAATTCAGACAATGAAAAAGCATGGGAGACATCTTGACAGGCAGGAATTAAAGAGCTCATGTGATCAGCTAGGGATGTTGCTCTGGATACTGCTCCTAAATCCCAATCACCACAAGACGACAAGACGGACGACACATCCTCAGCAGTCATAGAAACATCCATTTCAGAATTTTGATCGCGTTCAGTGCCAAGTGTTTGTGGCTGGCACGTGAGATGGAATGCTCTCTGTACAGAATCATCTTCCACACTGTGTACATGCTTCAGCAGCTCGGAGTAAGGCTCGGTCAGAATTCGCTGACTCACCGGCTTGACAAACGGGTCACGACTGAGCGCATCCGCCTCAACATTTAACCTTCCGGGGATGTACTTGATCCTAAAGTTGTACGGGGCAAGTTTTGAAACCCAGCGCTGCTCACACGGTTTTGTCATGATGTACGTGAGCGGATTATTATCGGTCCATACAGTGAACTCATGGCCTTTAAGCCAATGGCTGAACTTGTCACATACAGACCATTTCTAGGCCAAAAACTCCAGCCTGTGTGCAGGGTAATTGGCTTGGCTGTGTTTCAAAGACTTGCTGGCGAACGCTATTGGATGTGCTTCATCCTCGCCAACAGTAACTTGAGAGAGCACTGCGCCAAGGCCATTCAACGATGCGTCAGTGCAGAGGATGAAGGGACGCTCAAAGTCAGGATGGGCCAACACCACGCTCTCGACAAGGGCTCTTTTTAAAGGGCACCTATTATGCCCCTTTTTACAAGATGTAATATTGGTCTTGGGTGTCCCCAGAATGTATTTGTGAAGTTTCAGCACAAAATACCCCACAGTTAATTTATTATAACCATTTGAAAATGTCATTTTGGGGGCCTGTTTTAAAAAGAGCTGTTTTGGTGTGTACCACCTTAAATATAAATGAGCTGCATATCCCCGCCCTGCCTTTGGATGAGGGCGTAACTTGCATACCTATGGCAATAAACAGAGGGTAGAAGCAGAATGGCTGAGAGTGAGAGACCCGCTGTTTTGTATGGCATTCAGCCGTACATGTTTGAACCGGAATCAGACCCAGATGATGAAGAGACTCCGGCAGAAGAAACACAATTGAGAATGGAGCAGGACATCTCTGAATGGTTATTTGATACATTTATGTACTTATAGAGTTTTAATCGCGTCCCCTTTGCAATTATGGATGTGCAACACACACACACACACACACACTGTGTGATAACGTTCGCGCAATTTTTTGAAACTACAAACACAAATACTGTGATAACGTTTGCTAAGTAAACATACACAGTTTTTAATACAATATCTTTAAAAAATATATATATACGTGTGGATACACACTATACAAACAAGGTTTAAATTATATACACAGACATTCTACGACGACGACAACAACTTTAGACGCATTTGTTATTGAATTGGTTGACATCGACTGAAATGACTATTTGCTCAAAAAACATTAAATACACTTACTTCTTCTGGAGGTGACGTTGGATCGCGAACAGTAGGCAACGATCCACACTTGAGGATTAACTTTGAAGCAAGACCTGCTTTGAATTGACCCTCGTTCTCAAAACAGTCAGTCAAAAAATGATTCGCGCAAACATAAACGTATTTTGGAATTTTGAGTGGCGCCTTTCCTTCGTAAATAAAATCCATCCACTGCGTTTTCAGTGGCTCTGATGTCAGAAGTAAGTGAAAACTACTATGTCCATTATTACATCCCACAACAGAAAACTTATGTTTCTTAGGAGACATTACCGGCTGTCATTGAAACAATGGAGGATGGTTGACAGATCACCGAGGTCGGGGTCTATGCCAAAACCAGATTGTCAATCAAACCACGTGGGTGGGGCTTAGCGCAATTCTACGTCACAGTGAGAGCAATCTTAGAACAGGGCGTTCTGAGACAGTGCTTATGAATTATTGAGATTGTAAAAAAAAACACTGGGTGGATTTTTCTCATTCTAGGGTGGTTTTGCTCACACACTGCCAACACACATTTATGGTCAAACACCATGTAAAAGTGAATTTTGCATAATAGGTGCCCTTTAACTCCTCGAAGACAACATCACAGTCAGGAGTCCAGTCTTGAGGAGTCAACTCCCGGAAAGTGCCATTATTATTACAACGACTCGTGCCTTTCACCAAACCTTTTTGACCAGCAGTCAACTTGAACAATGGCTTTGCGATTTGTGAGCAGCCAGGGATGAAGCTTTGGTAGTAAAGAACCATGCCCAGAAACGATCTAATTCTCTTTGGCGAAGGTGTGCTGCCATCCTCTTTCATTAGGTTCTATTCTGAAAGGCAGCAATGACTGCAACCTTATCTTCATCCACTGAAACTCCTGAATCACTGATCACATGGCCCAAAAACTTGCCTCTTCTTCAGAACGGGCGAAAACCAGCAAATCGTCAAGATAGCAAAGGAGGCTGGAAAAGTTAAGATCTCCAAATACGCTGAGCATCATGCGCATGAAGGATGCTGGACTGTTACACAGGCCCTGGGGGAGACGGTTATATTCATATAAGCCAATGGGAGTTGTGAATGCTGTGTAATGCCAATCAGATACATGGAGTGGGACGTTATAGAATCCCGATGTTAAATCCACAAAGCTGAACAGAAGATTGCCACCAAGAGCAGCCAGGCAATCCGCCTGATAGGGCAAAGGATGAGCGTCCTTTATAGTCTTTGCATTAAGCCAGCGAAAATCAGTGCAGACTCTTAACGATCCATTCTTCTTCCAAACCATTACCAAAGGAGATGCATACTCGCTAACTGATTTGCTGATAATGCCTTTTTCTTCCATTTCAGAAAGAACTTCTCGCAACTTATGGTAGTGGGCAGGAGGGATTCTGCGGTAGGGCAGACGGAAAGGACGTTCATCACATAAATGTATCCTGTGTACAAAGTCCTTCGCCTCTCCACAATCAAGTCTGTCTCTGGAGAAAACATCACGATAAGACACGATAACACTTGCCAACTTCTCCTTCCATAAGTCGGAGACTTCACACGCATTGATGTTAATGTCATCCAAGCCGTACTCGTGCAATAACCTAACAGGATCGACAGATGGCACGGGCTTGGGGAAAGCTGTATCAGGAACATCATGAGATCTGCACAGATTTTGCGTGACAGCAACATCCTCTACTGCCAAACAAGGAGACACATCAGCCAGCTTAGCATTACGACGAAGAGTTATTGGGGACTGTGTGGGGTTCAAAATCTTCATCAGCACCCATCGATCACCCCACATAGGTCTCACTATGCGTCCCACAAGAACATGACGGGGCACTGAACGTGAAGTAGTGGGTTCAACGATGACTGTGCTTCCTGGGGAAACATTAACGTTAGCAGGAAGTTTTCCCCAGACCAGGTGTTCACATCTGGGAAGTAAGGTAACTGCTTGACAGAGCTTCACCGTGCCGAGCTTAACAGGCTGGCGAGGACCAGACCAACGAGAAATACAGCTCAAAAGCTCAAGGAACTCTTCAGACTCAGGATTGCTGTTTTCACATGAAATTACTTCCCAGTACTTCTTTTCGGCTTTCATCTTCTTAAGCACGCATTTGATAACGTTACTGCCGATAATGAACTCATCTTTCTGTCCAGGCACTACTAAAGTAGGTACGATGAACTTGAATCCATAGACTTCGATTTCCAGGTCATATGTGCACTTAGGCTGAATAGTAAGACCACCACAGCCCACTAGGACCACGTTACCAGGAACTACTGAAGGTTGCGAAAGAACTCCTTCGGCACGCAACTTGGATTCACTCTCCGTACTCAGGGTGCAAGCCATACTTCCAGAATCTAGCGAACCATTCAGTACAGACTGGCCACTGACAGTCACAGGAGCATAAAACAGTTCGCTAGCTCCATCGATCCTCTGAGATCCCACATACAGCACCGTTTTATCGGGTGGCTGCAACTTGCAACTATTTACAAAAATCTCATGTGGGTCCGACTCATCTTTTAGGGGAAGTACATCAGTGCCCATGCTACCCCCTTCCACACACAGGATATCTAGTTTAACTGAGTGGCAGAAGAATGCGGCTCAAAGCTTGTTGTCTTTGGACAATCGCTCTTAAAATGTCCAGGCTTGAAGCAGTTATGGCAAAGCCTCTGCCGCATGCAATGAGTATGTGTATTGTGCTCTTTAGATCGACATACTTTACATGTTGGGCTCACACTAGGCTTGTGGTCTGATGTTGTGATGTGACATCCAGGATTGGACGAGGACAGTGAGGCAGTGCAGAGAGACAGAACTTTATCCATCATGCCAACTAACTGTTGCATACTATTGTTAGGCGTAAAAGGGACAGCGTTAGGGTTGAGCTGACTATTCGAACATGGTGACTGACCTGAGGAGGGTTCAGGCTGTTTGTGAGAACTCAATACAGGATCGTCACGGACAGTCACAGTGTCCTGATGGCAGGCGAACACAGGCGAGTAACGTTGGGTTCTAGCAGAAGTTCTTTTCAGGTTCCTGCGGTGACAATCTAGTCGCTCTTGAACCTCAGCAGCACTCCACTGTTCAGCAGGCTTGAACTGAAAAGACAAAGCAAGGCCAGGATCTGGACAGTGAGAGACAAACATCATAACAGCTTCAGCTGCAGGATCCTCAACACACTTGTTGCGTCTACGTAAACACTCATCAGCCACATCAATTGCCTTATTCAGCCATATCCAGTAGTCCATTGGACTCTCGTCCACCTTAGGGAGAGTGTTGTAGAAGTCAGCCATAGGCATGTTCAAGTAAGTTAACTCGCTGAAATTACGCTTCATTATATCAAACACTGTGGCGGGGAGCACTGCAGTAGTCTGCCCTGGGAAGCTACGTAAGGACACTTTGACCACGTCCCTTGCTTTTCCGGCCAATCTGCTCAAAATGATATCAGAAGCAGTTTCATTAGTGCATTTCTTACTGTTCAAATAACTGTACATCATGTCCTCCCATTCGTGCACAGTAAATGAATCACTTCGATCACCTCTAAAGAATGGTGGAGGTGTCACATCATGTTGGACAATCACTTTCAATTTTGACGCATCAACACAGTCATCTGAATGCTGCACATTTGACTTACTCTGCATTTGACTGGGTTGTTGTGTTAAATTGAGACTGGCTGAAATGCTCTCTCCAATTTTCTGAGCTAAATCAGAAATAAAACCACCTAAGGACTCTGGAGTAAAAACATGATCAGCATTTGAGCGTGCAAAAGGTGTGGAACAGGCAGTAGGGCCCACAGAGGCACCAATAGCTGAATCAGATGCATGTATCTGGTCAATTTCTGAATTAAAGAATGCCCTTCCCCTCCCAAAACATTGAGGTGGAGTTTCAGACATTTTGTCAGGACGACTAAACACAGCCCCACTACCCCTGCCATCTGGAAACATGGCGTTAGGTTGTTGCACAGAGCTAAAGTTATCCTGACTAACAGTGTCCTCAAACATGACGTGTGCATTGAGCTAAAGACAGTGGCAGTGACCGATTGGCGTCTGGAGTTCTGATGGAAACAGCACAAGATCGACACACTCAGCAGTACGCACCCACATCTACACTCTCCAGTCTTATACACATTTTTATGAGTTTTTAAAATATAGCAACGTAAACCATATTTCTCATAACTTTGGCATATAATTATTAAAGAATAAAACAGTAAAAGGAAATGAAAATCACCACAGTGGCACTTGGGGAGATGTAGAACAAGAATCAGGTGGAGTTTGCAGAAAAAAAATGATTTCATATTTTTATGAATTTTTAAAATATGTCTGTATAGGAACGTAAAATTTGGCATATAATTATTAAAAAATAAAACAGTAAAACAACATGAAAATCACCGCAGTGTTACTTGGGGAGATCTAGAACAAGAATCAGGTGGAGTTTGCAGAAAACAATTTGATGTCATATAGTTTTATGAATTTTTAAAATATGTTTGTAAATGGCTTTGACATATAATTATAAAAAGAATAAAACAGTAAAACAACATGATAGCCACCACAGTGGTACTTGGGGACATGTATAACAAGAATCAGGTGAAATTTGCATTTTTTTTTATTTTTTTTATGAATTTTAAAAATATTTTTTACCGACACTAAACACCTACCACGCTACCTCATGTAGACGCGCAATACATTTTAAGCATAGATGGCGTGACCGCATACAGGTCGCGGGGCAGGCGCGTGTAGCCGTGGCAGGTCGAGTGACAGACGCGTATATCCGTGGCAGGTCGAGTGACAGGCGCATATATATATCTGTGACAGGTCGACTGACAGGCGCGTTTATTTGTGGCAGGTCGAGTGACAGGCGCATATAGCCGTGGCAGGTCGACTGACAGCGGTGGCAGATCGAGAGACAGGCGCGTATATCTGTGGCAGGTCGAGTGACAGGCGCGTATAGCCGTGGCAGGTCGACTGACAGCGGTGGCAGATCGAGTGACAGGCGCGTATATATATCTGTGACAGGTCGACTGACAGGCGCGTTTATTTGTGGCAGGTCGAGTGACAGGCGCATACCCAGATAGCAAAATTTGTCTGGCCCACTTCTGGGCCACATCCTTGCTACAATTCTGGCCCAGTTCAAAACCGGTCCTCACACTGAAAATGGACACAAACCATTTCCTCTGGCCCAGATGCGGCCCACACCATGTAAAAAGACTCTATTTATGGATGTGGCCCAGGTCTGGCCAGCACACTGAAAATTGACTTAAATTGTTTTATGTGGCCCAGGTCGAGTGACAGGCGCGTATAGCCGTGGCAGGTCGACTGACAGCGGTGGCAGGTCGAGTGACAGGCGCATATATATATCTGTGACAGGTCGACTGACAGGCGCGTTTATTTGTGGCAGGTCGAGTGACAGGCGCATATAGCCGTGGCAGGTCGACTGACAGCGGTGGCAGATCGAGTGACAGGCGCGTATAGCCGTGGCAGGTCGAGTGACAGGCGCGTATATCTGTGGCAGGTCGCGGGGCAGCCGTGTTTATCCGTGGCAGGTCGAGTGACAGGCGCGTATATCTGTGGCAGGTCGAGTGACAGGCGCATATATCTGTGACAGGTCGAGTGGCAGGTCGAGTGACAGGCGCATATAGCCGTGGCAGGTCGCGGGGCAGCCGTGTTTATCCGTGGCAGGTCGAGTGACAGGCGCGTATATCTGTGGCACGCAAAGATTTGACTCCCTCTCCAATGAGTCGATGTTGGCGCATTTAAACCTGAATCGGCCCAAAAGTGCTTGTTATTTGGGGGCCCGCCTATTACGAAACGAACTCGGGCCGATAGATCTATACCGAGTTATATGGACCTGCCGCGAATACAACTATGTCAGCCGAGACCGGCCCATAAAGAAAACGCTGTCTGTCAGCCAGATGCGTAGGCTACAGTCGGCAGAGTTATGGCCCATTATCTTTTCATCGACGTCGACAGTGAGCCGACAGTGCCGCTTTTCTGCCGGAATCGGCCCAAAAGTGCTTCCTATCTGGGCAGGGAAATACATAAAGCAAATCTGCCTGTGAATATTTTATACAATATCGGTAGGTTTAAATCTGCTTAATCACTTATATCAATGTTATATCATCATATTGTCCAGCCCTAAAACTTTTATAGTATAGTTTTTGACAGTGTTGTTTATTTAAAAACACCCAATTATGCATAATATAAGATGGAAAATATTTAATTGATGAGTCGTCAATATAATATATAACAATACAATATATAAGGTATGATTTTACCTCAAAAGCCAACAATTCGACACAAAATGATAACTGCAAATAACCCTCTATTCCCTGCCTCAATGTGATGTCGCATGCAGTTTTCTAACTGTTAAATGTTACACTAAGTTGTGCAACTTAAAAACATATCGAATTATTTTGTAAGTTTGTATTATTCGCTAGTTTTATTTATAAAAAGTTTGCTAAATAACACATTGCAACTAGCTTACATTGCAAACTATTGTGAACACTTATGAAAATGAATCATGATTTTATTATATTATATTAAAAGTGTGGTAACTGATTTTTTGTCAGATTGATACTATGTGTATAACAATAATTTTACTACAAATACCATGAATCTATAGTGTAGCAAAACCATGATTAATTTGTGGTTACCATGGTTAACTACAATAACCATGTTTTTTGTTTTATTTCTAGTAAAACCATGGTTAATTTTCATAAGGGAAGTAAAAAATCTTTCAAGCTATTAGACTGTGTTGTTATAACCACAGCTGCTTTGTGTACAGAGGTTACCAAGGAAACGGCTTTATTTCTGCTGTTCCAGCGCCACCTACTGTCGGAGTCGATTACATTTTAATTCAGATAATTGATTCTCCAATAGTATCCAGCTGCAGACCAATGTGAAAATCGCATAACAATAACAAAGAACATTTCTAAGGGAATACATAAATAGCCTACATGAATACCATCAATAGATAGATTCTACATAATTAACATGCATGCACACACACCTTACATCAATTTGGTAATAGTTACAGATAAATATAAAAAGGAGGGAGAAAGAAAAAGACAACTGAAGGATCGAATTACGATGGGATAAGTCAATACAAAAAAACACAGCCAAAAAAAAAAAAAAAAAACTGATGCCCTAGTCCAGGGGTCGGCAACCCAAAATGTTCAAAGAGCCATATTGGACCAAAAAAACAAAAAACAAATCTCTCTGGAGCCGCAAAAAAATAAAAAGCCTTATATAAGCTTTATATGAAGGCAACACAGGCTGTAAGTGTATATTAGCTATATTAGCCTACTATCAAAATGACTAAGTAGGCTACAAATACATAATGAGGTATTCCCGAGGTATATATTTAAAAACTGCCGAAAGCTACAGAAAAAAAGAAGCAAATGGATCGCTGCAATTCACAGAAACAGCTGGACTCCAGCAGAGAAACATGGATTTGCATTTATCATTTTGTGTCAAATTGTTGGATTTTGAGGTAAAATCATTCCATATATATATTGTATTGTTATATATTATGTTGACAAATCATCAATTAAATATTTTCCATCTTATTCTGCATAATATGTGTTTTAAAATAAACACTGACAAAAACTATACTATAAAACTATATGTTTTAGGGCTGGACAATATGACGATATATATAACATTGATATAAGTGATTACGCGGATTAAAACCTACCTATATTGTAGTTATATAAAATATTCACAGCCAGATTTGCTTTATGTATTTCCCCGGCGTCAAATCAGGCACATATAAATGTCAGGAAACACGACTCCTGACTGCATGTCAATATCCATGGATTAGGTTTATTTGACAAGTTGTAAGAAACACTTTCGAGTCCAACCTTTAGTGTAATTCGTTTGTTTTACTCGCGTTTTCTCAGTTTCCCCCATAAATCCAGTCACGCAGCAGGTTCTTTTGCCACTCAGTCCAGCTGAGGGAGCGCGCTTTCGGTGGGAAAGTGACGTCGATGCATACCCTCGCGCCGTGCTGAAACGTGTGTCGCAGGCTATGACGCAAATCTTCGTTGACAGAAATGTTGAAAGTTAATATATTATATACATTTTTACAGCATTGGAAAACGTTAAGAATGTTTGTGTCATGTTTGTCCTCCTACAGAAACCATATGAAAACAAAAAATATTTTTCCATTTTCATACATTTTTGAAAAAGCTCCAGGGAGCCACTAGTGGAACGCTAAAGAGCCGCACGCGGCTCTAGAGCCGCTGGTTGCCGACCTCTGCCCTAGTCTGATGCCTTTTTGTCTGATGCCTAATTGTGCGAGACCTGACGTTGTTTTTCCTGAGGCATGATGCCTTTTCGTTGTATGACTGAGGTTTGAGAATGTCCTAAAATGGACACCGTAGTACGGTCGATGACGTGTACAGTGTGTAAGAACGAGGGAAATACGGCACTTAACGTTACCTCTATTTATCTGATAGGCTAGGGTCATTGACATCTACTGTATAATCCTTTCTCTTCTGAATAGAAAGTTTTTGCGATTTCTGGGAATGACACAGGTAATTATAACCATTTAACATGATATCTGAAAGGTGTAATCTTAAACATTTAATTATGAGGCTTCTGTTTTGTTGAACAGCAATGACAAATCAATGCCAGTCTTTTAGCAACTTTTAATTTAAACATAACAAACATCACACAAACACGTTAATGTCACATATACATTTGTGGCTATTCAATGTAAAACAACATCAGATAATGAAGGTCTATATAGGTCTATACTTTTTTTCTTTTACTCTTTCTAAATGAGCGCGCTGATATTGACGTCATGATGCATGTTGCAGCAGGCGTGTTTAGACTGCAGGAGAAACTGTTCATTTACATTTTTTCTTTTTCTCCTAACACCGTTACACGCATTTGCATGAGGGAAAACAAAATAAATTACTAGTTTAAACACTAAGAATTTATATGATGATTTTTAGTTAAGTGAGGACCCTCATCACTGTCCGCCCATTCCCGAGTTTCATTTCCATGAAAACAAAAAGCGCGCCAAATCTATTTATTTATTTATTTATTTTATTTGTTTTACTTTTAACCCCCAGAATGGATATTTATTTGACACATTTTGCATTTTAATTTTTAATTTCTTAGTCATTAGACTCGTGTATTTTTATTACATAAAAATATGTAACTAAACATTGAAGAATGAAAGACCAAACATAAAAGTTATAAAAATTGGTTATGAAACCCTCTTTGCAGTAGCCTTACTGTACATCTGTGTTAGGTTTAAATTGGGTTAAGACACAAATTGACTTTACTTTTTCCTAAGCACAAGAGTCTTTAAAACTGGATGTATTGCCAGCATAATATTTTTATAGGCTATATATTATGATATCGACAAAGAAAAGTTAATGAAAGTAGATGAGGGGGTCATGGACATGCCAATCATAAAGCAGACTTTAAAGGCCTGGGGAAACAAAAATGTTATTCCCATGAAAATGAATGTAGCTGGCTCCATTTCAAGTTAAACTGAAAGTAATTTTTACACTGATCCAAATGGCTTTTTTTCTGTTCCACTTCCAGTTTCATATAAATAATTAATTACTATTTATTTATTTATTTGTTTATTTATTTGTGTGTTTATTTATTTTGTCATTCAAACAAAAATTTAAATCGTATTGCTATAGGCTAGTTGGTTAAACGTGAACAAAATGACATAGGAAAGGGACAAACAGGTTTTAACAGAAAGGATGACAAAATGTTTACAGATTATTCATTAATATTTGTTGGCCAACAATGGCCTTACATTTTTGTGCAAAACTTTAAAATTTTTGCTGTCTTGTGACTTTTGTGGTGCTTCTTTTCTGAAAAAGAAAACGTCTTCCCTTATAAAAAATAAATATACTTCAAGTTAATTTTATTAAATATACTTAATTTAAGTATATTTTTAAGCATAGAATGCAACAAGCTCGTAATCATGACTTCTGAAGTGGGAATTATGACATTTCCGAGCACGTGAAGGCAGCATAAATTGGCCCACTTTTTAGTATATAAAAGTATACATTAGTAGGCTAAATTTTGAGTACACAGCTATCTTATTTTATTCTAGCATCATTTGTCTATTCCTGGATCGACATTTCATGTTAGGCCGTTTTGATTTATATATGTTTAATGTTTGATGATCATGTTAGATTAGGGGTGCTTCTCAAACGTAAGGCTGCATCCTATGAAGGCTGTATATCTCAGCTTCTACGTCATCAAAGGCGGCCTTCGTTTCATGTCCTGTTCTTCTGACCTCTTTTAAAGAATGCATTGGATGTATCCTTTGCAGCCTTAAATGACCCACAATACTTTGCACACATTTAAATTCAAGACAATAAACTGAAGAAAAAAAGACAGACAAAAATAATGTTTTCAGACATGAAAGTATAGATGTTATGATTTGCTTTGCTGTAAATTATTAATTTAACACTGAACTGCCAATAATGTAAGCCATTGGGAGACCACAGATGGCTGTCATTTATTCACTGTATTGCATTAATAGAAATCTAGTTAATATAAAGATTGGGAATACAAAGTATTTTTCCAAAAATAAGTTTAAGTAGTACTTTCGTGACGTGACAGCAGGGAGGAAACATTTATGACTTAGCCATGTGCATTTTATAGACTGTCTTCTTTTAGCATTTAATGCCAAGGAGGACTCTAGTCTAGAAGTCTCAGAAGGGCTGGACTGAGAAGGACCCCAGCCTCAGTAGAATGCAGCTTTCCGTTTCAGAAGCATCCTACATGTGCATAAGCAATGCTTTTGTTTCATCTTCACCTGTGTTTTGATCCGGAGATTCTGTACTCTTTCAGAAGATGCTTAATAGCGCCCCCTATCGTATAACAGTGAAAATTTCTGTCAATCCATGTTTTCCTTAAAGTACACATGAAATCAAAATTGACCTTATTTATTTTGTTAGCTCAAATTGCTAGTTTTGTGGTGAACAATTCATCCGTGCAAGTCAATCCACACACAAAAATAGTTTGGCTTCGTAATATTTAATCAAAATCTGAAAATGCTCCTCCCCTCTGCAACGGTGCCCCTTCTCTGATAACGTCAGTTTGACGGCTTGGGTTGAAATTGCTTAAACCACTCCTCTGCAACCGTTAGTCTGCTATGAGGAGAGATGGAGAGGAGGAGCGCTAAAGTAAAACTCTGCCCTCTGTTCAATATCCTGTTTCACTTGGAAATACGTCACAACACTGGAGAAAAGTCGTTTGCAACTTCCGGTTCACGCGGACTTTAATGGCAGAGAAGCATTGTGTCATAAGTACAGGCCAAATATACTTTAAATTTACAGTCAAGTACTTGACTTATACTGACAGAAAAGTCGAAGTATTTCTGAGAAGTACATAAAAAGTAGACTGAAAGTAGGGTCGAAGGTTCGAAGAAGCATTAATGACTGATGCATTAAATGTTCATAATGGCCATTTTTAACATCTCTCCACAGATTGTAAGGAACACTGGAAGATCTGTGGAATTCCAGTTCCAAGTACCAATTCCACTTCCACTTCCAATTCCAATACCTAGAAAAACAGAT
This sequence comes from Megalobrama amblycephala, assembly GCF_018812025.1. Lineage (NCBI taxonomy): Eukaryota > Metazoa > Chordata > Actinopteri > Cypriniformes > Xenocyprididae > Megalobrama > Megalobrama amblycephala. The sequence continues at coordinate 36,490,151 of NC_063046.1, forward strand.
CCTTTAATACAATGCATCATAGACAAGAAGTTAAAGAAACTTCGCAAATTGATAAAAGGCAGAGATGTTAATGGTTTGTACTCTTCTGAAGTCTGGAATGATGATGTTACACCATTAACAGCAGCAGTTCTATGCAGAAATGAAGAAATCTGCTCTTATCTACTTAAAGAGTTAGCTGATCCAAACAGACCTTCAACAAATGGACGAACACCTCTACAATATGCTGCTTTAACAAATGGAGTTCCACTGAGTATTGTGAAAATATTACTTGCAGCAAAAGCTAACCCAAATGGACATGGATTACAAATGTTTACTCCATTGCAGTGCGCTGTTGATCGTGACCGGGAAGATATTGTGAAAGCACTTATAGATGCTGGAGCTTCACCTGTAAGGAATAATGGGAGGAATCTAGAACTTGATAAAAAGGTGGAGAGAATGATTTTTCATCTATCTTCACAGGGTGAAGTGTCTGACAATGTCTATATATCTTGCTCTTTTTTTTATGGTGTACAAACAAAAAAACAGACAGAAGTTTACAGACTCTTTAAGGAACATTTCTTTCAAGAGGATCCTTTTGTTCCTTTGATTTATTTTGAGCTCTACTTTGGTGTAGTTGGTCCAAGTGAAGAGCAGTACCGTCAGAGCGCCATCAAGTGGTTAAAAGATACAAAGAGTGCTGACAGATACATTGAGGGACTCATCAAGCGCTTTCCAAGAATCCCTCAGGAACACAGGCCGGTTACACTGAGCTGCTTAAATGCTGCTTTGTGTGTCAGTGAAAGCATCTCTTCTCAGGTATTCAGTGAGCTTGAGCCAATTTTAACAAAGAGTCTTCAGCAATTTGGAAATCCACAAGAAGAAAGAGTCAGTCACCTGATACTAAAGATACTCAATGTCATGATGCAGAAGACGTCTGAACAGAAAATGAGTACAAACAATTCTGTCTATGAGAAGCTGTGCAAAAGTCTATTGCCTCTCACACATCCTGATTATTCAAGTCTAATTGGAATGTCGACATATGGACTGTTTGCCAATATAAATGATTTTGCTCCTGGACTGGTTGCATTGTGTGGATTGTCTCCCATCCCAGAGATGATACTTATCAAAGCAGAGACAGAGATGGATGAAGCCATGAAAAAAAAGCTGCAAAAGTTGGATAAATCACTGAAACATCCAGCGGGTTCAAGTGCAGTGGATAGTTTATGTGAGGAGGCTGCTGCTCCATCAACAAGCAGGAAGAAGAAGAAAAAGAAGAAAATTAAGAAAGAAATCCAGCAAGAAGTGGGATCACAAGAAGGTGAGCTGCAAGATAAAGAGGAACCTTATCCAGACACTGCAGTTAAATCCATTGAAGAATCAAACTCAAGTGTGCAGCCATTCTCACTGCCTGTTGAGAACCCAAATATCTCAAAAAGGTGGGTTCAGACCAGCCGCCGTTGGAGACCCAAGCTTGAGAAACTAGCTAACATGGATGTTAGCAATAAATATAGGCTGGGAAATGGTAGGCTTACTCTTGTACTTAATGATGAATTTCGGATCGCTAAAGGAAGTGATGGAACAGAAGTTTTTCTTGGTTTGAGGGATGACGGCACAGAAGTGGCTGTGAAACGAATGATTAGGTTTAATTACCAAGTTCTCAAAAATGAGGAGGAATTTCTACGACTTCCACAGCTTGATAGTCCCTCCATTGTGCGATATGTGGACTTCGCTGAAGATGACAATTTTGGATATCTTGCTCTTCAGCTTTGTGAGTACACACTGGAGGAATATATCCAAGAGCATTTACCAGATGATAACGCAGAGAGAAGTTTGGTTCTGAAGAAGCTGGTGAAGGAACTTCTCTACAGTTTACAGGTTTTACACCAACCACAGACCAAAGTGCTTCATCGGGACATCAAACCCCAGAATGTTCTGATTGGTAGGAGCTAAACCATAGTTTCTTAACATTGAAAGATATGTTTATTTAAGTTATCAGGGTTTTTTTGTTTGTTTGTTTGTTTGTTTGTTTTAAATGATAGTGGTCTTTCCCTGTTTACCAGACATAAATGGAAAAGCTAGATTGGCTGATTTTGGCATAAGTCGTCGACTGAACCTAAGCCAAACGACTTTACGAACAAGCACTGCTGGAACTAGATGCTGGAAGGCAAAGGAGAGCATAGATGAGGAGGTCAACACTGGGTACAAGAGGAGCTCCGACATTCAGGTGGTCTCTCCTCTTCTTTTAAGTCAACAATATATTAATTATTATAACTGAATTTAAAAAAAGAAAGATAACACCTACGTCAACTAATCAGAGTATTAATAGAATGTAAGTTAGGGTTAGTAGAATAAGTTTACATCACATACTTGCAAAGTTACCTATAGTCAGTAAAATGTCTGTTGGGGGAGCATCAGTCAAGTATTAGCAGATATTAAGCAAACCTATTAATACTCTACTAATGAGAGTTAGCTGACATGTGCAACGTTACTTATAGTCAACAGAATGTCTAAAGGTGACCATCAAAATGAAGTGTAACCTATAATTTAAAAATATTATTAGAAATTCAATTATTGATTTAAATACAATTAATTTAAACAAAATTCTAAACTTGTATCACTGTAACCTGTTTGAAGGTTGCTGGGATGTTAGTGTACTACATTCTCTCTAGAGGACACCATCCATTTGGTAAAGGTCCATTTTGTGAAGTCAACATTCTACAAGGAAAATACTCACTGGAACATCTGGATGATGATGTAGCGAAGGATCTTGTCGAGTGGATGATCAATGAAGATCCAAACAACAGACCAACTGTGGAGCAGACCCTTGCACACCCCTTCTTCTGGACTGATGAAAGGTAGAATATCCCAGTGATTTGGCAATGACATTTATCAGTCTAAACAAGCCAGAGAGGTTCAGAACTGCTTACTAAGCCAATTATGATTTTAAATGAAGAGGAAATTGCATCTACTGTAGATAATTTTTATCAGCTGAAGAGATTGTACTGTTTTTGAAATCCTGTCAGGAGAGTGGAGTATTTGAAAAAAATGGGGAACCAGAATGAGGCCGAGAACTGTCGTAATGTTGATGAGGAGCTCCTTCGTGCTATTGAAAAATACACAGAGGGGAAAAGCTTTTCTGAATGGAAAACTAAAGTGAGTCTAATTTCAGTGCAGAAATACATTCAAACATTTATAAATGTAAATATAAACATTTTAAATATATTTAAATAAATTAAAAATAGTAACAACTTCAAGAATCTGATTTAATGTCTTCAAGATGTTCCTTTTTCCTGATTTAATCTTGGTTTGAAAACTCTTTTCTTTCGTCAGCTGCCATCTGAGCTTGTCCAGAAACTGGATGGTAAGAAGAAAGGCTATCCTGAGAACACACTGGGCCTGCTGCGTTTCATACGCAACCTACACGAGCATTAGTGAGTAACATGTAATGTGATGCACAGTATTTATTAGATAATTTACAGCTATTGTGCGTCAGACCATGTTTTTGTCTTTTTTTCTCTACATAGTGAAGAGGAAACTTTAAACATCAACCTGATGGATTCATTCCCTGATCTCTTTGGGAGTGTGTTCAGGTTTGCAAAGGAGAGAGGATGGAACTCCAGGGCGAGTCTGAAAAAGTTCTTCAGCTCAGTTCCACAGATTTGATTGTTGTTGTTTTTGGTTACAGTATGTACATTGATTTTGCATCATGAATATATTTCATGAATGAGTTTAAATGTAGGGACAGATGGAAGATGAGCTAATATCTAGGGATGCACCAATACCATTTTTTAAGGTCCGAGTACGAGTACCAATATTTTTTTACTGGTACTTGCCGATACCGATGCCTATACATTTATTAATTTCTTTTCTTTTTTGGTGATATGGCAGTTTTCCAACACAGTGACACTAATGAGTGTAGGACAGCTTCTTTATTATTACTCCAATGAAAAAAGTAAAACACCTTCAAAGTAAAGCAAAACACCTTCAAAGGGCATAATTACCAAATACATGCTTTTTAAAAAGTAAATGGGAAATCCTATATATATATATATATATATATATATATATATATATATATATATACACAGAGTGTGATTTGTGAAAAAATAGAAATGCAAAATCAATCGGTAGTTATTAATAGAATAACAAGACACAAATCTTTACATTCAATCGCGTTTGGTCCCATTTATTTTTGATCACAGTGTATACACATACAAAGTATACATACTTTAAGTCCAAAAGTGCGCACATTTGGAGAAATACACATTTACCTCATATTTCATTAGATCGAATAAGCCGGGCCGTACGCAGGGTTTCATAATTACCGAGGTCAGAAAATGTTGTTTGGTAGGGGGGTACGGGGACATGCTCCCCCGAGAAAATTTTGATTTCCCTGGTGTACATACAAGTGGGTACGGAAAGTATTCAGACCCCCTTAAATTTTTCACTCTTTGTTATCTTTAAGCTATAATAAAGTAATTATGCAGCGCGCGCCGGCGCATTTGCGCATGCAATTCTTGAGTGCGTGCCACGAGCACAGTATAACGGCTGATTGGACAGTCATGTTCATTTTTCTGAGTTTTTCTGACAAGATCTTATCTGACCGCAGTTCACTGTTGTTCAACTGAAGCTCCCTCGTCGTCACCTGCACCTTTTCTGCGCTCGTTTGACTTGCGCCTGGTGCTGAGGCGGAGGCGAAGTCGGAATGCGCATCTGAAAAATTTCCCGTTTGTTGTGGTGGTAAAGAGACAGTTCTATATAAACGATGGACATTTTGACAACTATTTGTGCATTTGACCGTTCAGGCTCGAGGAGAACTGATCGCGTGAAAGAAAGAGAGAGAGAACGCTTCTGGTCTGTGTCATTCAGCGCGATTTGCATGCAGTTCGGTTGTCGGTTGTCATCAGTAATTCTGAAGTATTTCCACACCCCTGAGGCTGACATTGTTTCTGCTGCTGCCGCCGGAGTCTCTGTGCGTGGAAAATTCTGTCAGTTACGTCATGTGAGGTATCGGTCTTTGGTATCGGGGGTATATTTACGAGTACGAATACAAGTGCATGAGCTTGGTATCGAGCCGATACCGACACTGGTAACGGTGCATCTCTACTTATGCTGCATTCCAGACAGATTTTTGAGTCACGACTTCAAACCACGACTCATGAATTTGTTACGTTTCATATGTTGTATTAATTCAGTGTCTATAATGATAAAACTTGAACTTCAAAGAATTTTACCCAAACTGACTGGTTTTCTAGAGAGCAAAGGTTTTGTGAAAAAGTGGAAGACTTAAACACAAAGTTTGTAAAATAAACTGTTAAAGGATTAGTTCACTTTCAAATTAAAATTTCCTGATAATTTACTCCCATGTCATCCAAGATGTTCATGTCTTTCTTTCTTCAGTCGAAAAGAAATTAAGGTTTTTGATGAAAACAACATTCCAGGATTTTTCTCCATATAGTGGACTTCAGTGGAGCCCAAATGGCTGAAAGTCAAAATTACAGTTTACAGCTGTCACGGAAACGGTCTCTGTGGCTCCCCCCGATCGCCACCTGAGGGCACCCTCACCTGAGTACTGATCATTCCCTGGACTACAATTCCCATACCACGTACCTGGGCTGATTACACACACACCTGATCCATATCCTCCCCGGACTATAAAAGACTATCATTCCCCATCATGCTTCGCGAAGTGTTGTTCTGCCTAGCTGACATTTCTGAGCGTTTATTCCCTGTTTACTGTTATTCTGTGTATGACCTTGGACTGCCTTGTTACCCTGTTTTCTGCCTGCTGCCTGCCTTGTGATATATCTAACTGTCTTCTGATTACCCCTGTCTTACCTGCCGCCTGTCCTGATCCAGTGCCTGGTACTGTTATTGATTCTGCCTTGTCTTCTACACTGCTGTTGCTGGTATCTGACCCTTGCCTGTACGACTACGATATTGTAATAAAGCTGCATATGGATCTCACCGAATCTGTCGCCTCGTTACAACAGCAATCCCAGATGAGAAATAAGGGTCTTATCTGTAGAAACCATCGCTCATTTTCTCATTTTCTCATTTTTTTTTAATTTTATACATTTTAACCATAAATGCTCATCTTGAACTAGCTCTCTACTTCTTTAGAAAGTGTACTAATCCTTGATGATCTGATGATCACTAGTTATAGTATTTTATTCTGTGTTGTCATCATTCAGGTTGCATTTCATTTTATATTTTTGTTTACACATGATTAAAATGTTTACATGGTAAACCAAAAAGGTACAAATAAGCCAACTATATGCTGAACTATGGTCACTCTAATGGTTCATTTTCATAAGTTGCCAGTGACCGGCTGTTGCACCCATAAAATGAAACATTTGTATTCTGACAGAACATCAACTTACATTCAATTTAAATAAATGTAATTGCACAAACTATGTAGGCTACTATTTCATTTTGTTTATTGTAAAATAATTAATACTAATAATAATATTATATTTTAAGTTAAGCTTTGTTCTGGGCTGCGTTTCCCAAAAGCATCAATGGTTTCTTACGACGACTTCAGAGATATTTTGCAGATTTAAAGTTTGTCAAGTTTATTAAGCATCCACCGAAAAGTCATAAGATATGTATGTGTTTGTTTACTGTTAGTTGTATTAAATGTTTTGAGAAATTCGTTGTTTGTTGATGATAATGCAATGGAGAGAGAGAGACAGAGAGAGTTTAATGCGCATTTCTTGTGCTCTGTATTGTTTAGCTTTTGTGGTGATTTTATTGGAGTGAAAACGGATGCAATAAACTTAATAAAACACCAGCAAAGTTTTGGTCATCATTCGTATAGGGGTCTGCTACACTTATGAAAGTTACATAAGTTTTTTTAGTCAAGAATAGTGTGCGATTTTTTTTTTTTTTTTCTGTTATTTGATTAGCATTAAAGCGCAGACAGCAGCGCTAGGATTACGCAACAGTCATTATAAAGCTCAATGCCTTCACGCAGTTAATTAATAAACCATTGGTTTGTTACATAGGCCTTTTTCCTGCTACAGCCGATATGCTGATGGTTGTAAATTGAGCAAAAATTGTCTGATACATCGGTGCATCCCTAATAAATACCGCATCTGTAGGGGCTGCCTTTGTTGTTTTGCAGGCTGTGTGACGTCAGAGTGCGGAACTGGGAGTACATCGATCTAGTACGAGTTGGGAAGTCACAGGTTTGACTGCCATTCCAGTGCACTTTCACGGGTAGAAGGTTGGAAAAACACGGGTTACGGGTTGCCTGGAACACGGCATGAGATCCATTGTTTTTCAGGAAATGAGGCCCTGACAACTGAAGAATAATTGACAGTTAAAGAGGCACAATATAAAAAAACAGGAGTCGGTAGTACATTTTTACACATGGGTAATTTCAGTTCTTGCATTATCTTATGGAAAATATGTAAATATCTGTCACAGAGCAACCTCGTGGCAATAAAAAATATATAAACATCTTACAGATTCTGCATGTATTATAGCAGAAATGTAGGCCCTATGTGTGAATGAGTTTATTAAATGTTAATAAAATTGATGTAATGAAATACTCTGACCTTCTCATTACATTATAAAAACCTGTGACTGTAACACAAAGCCAAGGAAGTAGGAGACGACAACAGATCTAAATGCAGCTATTGAAATGGAAGAACTAAAATCACCCCTGTGGCCATGACAAAACAGGCTGAAATGGCCTCAATATGCCTTATTGGTGTAATATTCACTGGGGCAACATTTTGTCCTAAACCATGGCAAAAAACAAAGCAACCCATAGTAACCAACAGTGCATAATCTCCAGAGAATGGTTGAGTAAATCTCAATGGCAATTGCTCGACTGGCACAGCAAACCCTTAAAATACTTTTTTGGAACAAACTTTCAAAAGTTTGTAATTGATTTTGAAAGAATTATTCACCAAGGTTGCAATAAACTGAACAAAATTCATGTCACAAAATACTATTTCTGTTTTAAAGAAGTGATGTGTTATTCAAAATTTAATCAAACAACCCCTGCACCTTCAGTTATGAAAGTGTAAGGACCACCTGTCGGCCCAAAGAAAGGAATCCAACAGTGTGGATGAAAGTATCATGCGTGTATGTCTTTTCAGTGCCCCTGTGAAGTGAGAAGTTTGGGCAAGGCAGTGTTCTATGCATTTTGTTGAGATCTTCTCTTCAGATGAGTTTTATTGCTTTATTGCAGGGTGTTTGATCTCAGTTTTTGTCTAAGCAGGAAAATCAAGTCTTACAAAAGCTCTAAACCCAGGGATGGAGAACGTTGGTCCTGAAGGGCCACTGTCCTGCAAAGTTTAGCTCCAACCCTAATCAAACACACTTGAACAAGTTAATCAATGTCTTCAGGATTCCTTGCCTGCACTTTTTTCACTCCTCCCCTCACTGCAGCCACCTACTTTTGCGAGGCGAGGTGCATCTGAGGCATCGAATTTGGACGCCAACACCGACAGATTAGGCTAATTTGTATGCAAAATTCAACTGCATAAATTCAGGCATAATATACAATAAACAAGTGCAAGATTAATTCAATTCACAGAACAATAACTGGAGTGTGAGAATCATTTTATTATGCTGGAGTGTAGCAAGACATTTGAAAGTAGCTCCACTACTTTGGCTTTTTTCGCTTTCCGTGATCCGTACACCCTGCTGTGCTTTGGTGCCTCTGCATGCGCTGTGTCAGCAGACACGCTTCGTCGAGGGGGGAACAGGAATGCCGGATGGAAACAGAATCGACTTCTTCACCAGCGTTTTCCACCCGTTTTTAGATGCGGCGTGTGAACGGCCCCTAAGCCGGTGGTGTTTTAAAATGAGGTGGTAACGTCCTCATTTATGTCCCTGTTACGCAATTTTCCTGATTAACATTACATAAAAAGAGAGACCAAATTCAATTCTATTTTATATTTTTACACTATATAATGTTCTATTTATTAAAACCAAGTATAAATTTCATCAAGTTAGTGTTTTTACGCATTTTTACATTTATTCCAAAATAATAACTAAGGCAGTAACAATTTAAACAATATATAATAGTTTGTACTTATTTTTTAATATTTAATATTTTTATTTTATTTTTGTAATATTTTATATTACGAATTTTGTTCCAAACGGGATATATCGCCCTCCGAAGGGCACTTCGGAGTGAAAACAATCATGGCCGCCATATTGAAGGGTCGTTCCAAACTGAAGTGCTCAAAACTGGCCACTTCAAAGGGCCCTTCAGAATGAAGGATTTCGAAGGGTACAACTGATGGACACTTCGGGCCCCCATGATCCTTTGCACAGTGAAACTGTTTGTCGTCACAGGTACACTGTAAAAAATTACCGTGATTTTAACAGTAAAAGACTGTAAAAATGCTGCGGTGAAAAACTGTTAATTGGTTTACAGAAAGTTTCCGTACTATATACGGTGAATAACTGTAATAGATCTAACGGTACATTTAATGTAATTTCACGGTAAAATACCGTTAAATTCACAGTTTTTGAAAGTGAAAAATAACAATTCATTGTAAAATTTACAGTGAAAAACCGTAAATTGACATTCCCACAATTCCCTGCGTGACACTTCACATTTGATATATTTTTGTTGAAATAACTCTGTTTCTTCTTAGTTTTTCTCATTTTTTTCTAATCAGTTATGTACATTAGGGTTTTATGTTACATCTAATGGTGTTAAATTAATGTTTATTGCATTTTTAAAATTTCATGCATGTTACCATGATGGTGTTTAGTGTGTGTGTGAATGACACTGTGTGCTCCTTCTATATGTTAGTGTTGTCCTCCTCAGCTTGTGGAAAAGCTGCTTGTGATGAACTTTGATTCATCATGTGACTCTTATCACCACTGTGTTTGGTGATTGTCAGTGTATTAAAAGATACAAAACAGATATTAGTACTTCATTAGGTTGGTAAATTAACATTATATCAGTTAATGAAATATGTTATTTTACCGTAAATTTTACTGGGATTTTTTTTACAGTGTACTGAAATCCAATGTTAAATATACATATTTAAAATGTAAAATTCACATGTAACTCCGTAAGTATGTTTACGGTTTGATGTCATTTTTACAGTATTGTTCTGGTAACCACAGCTGCCGGTATTTTTCCGTAGAAACAACGGGATTTTTTTTACAGTGTACAGGAGTCTCAGAGTTCGATTTTACCTGTATAGTATTTTTCTATACTACTGTAATATTTATACGAGTTCGATTTAGTACATTATTATGGTCAAAACGACATTGTACTTAAACAAAAATACTTTACAGTTCCCTTTATCCGTCCATTCAGATGTTTCAAATTCATAGACACAATAATACTTATGGTGCGATAAACCAAAAATAAACAAATATATAAACTAACGTTAAACAAAAGGTGCAGCTTGCACAATCTACTCCTTAATGACTGTCTCGTTAAGATGACGCAGAAGTGCATTCCAAAAAAATTTTTTTTTTGACCCCTACACCCTTCATCCCTTCGAAGCTCTCACTCCCGAAGGTAAACCCTTTGAAGGGATTAGGGCATAGGGATGAGCCCTTCCGAATGGAACGCATCAGTTCACTTGATTCAATTTCTCCGTCCTCGAGGATGCACAAATAAGAATTGAGAAGCACCCACGGACTCCACGCTGTAACTTTGCCTGCGGGTGTCGCTATTTGACAGTGTTTCTTTAGAAGTGACTTTTACACTTTTTAATGGCAAATTTTGTAACGTTTGCGTTGTTTTATTTTGTAATATCGATTATTTTCTCATCCAGGTTTTTTGAGCAGGCACTGCCCTAAGCCATGTTGCATGCTTTTTTTTTTTTTTTTTTAAGCATTATTTAGTAACAAAACACAACAAATAAATATAAAATAATATTGATAGCAATAATAATAATAGCAAGAAAATCAGTAAAAAAAATATAAAATACACAATACAAAATAAATAAACGACAAAATAACACAAAGATGAATAACTATATAGCCTACACAGGGGTACTGAAATAAAATCAATATCTCTAATTACAAAATAAATAGAAAGTTCCTTAAAATATACAGTAAACAAGATAAAAAGATAAAATTTCAAGGCTTTACAACAGTCTAGACTTTTTTGCCTTGGAGTTCCTTACCCTCCAATGAATTCAGTGGTTCCTTACACAAATGGGCGTGGAGTGGATGACGTGTACAGTGTGTATTAGAACGAGGAAGATACGGCACCTTTTTGTCGGATAAGTACATTATCACGGTCAGTGTTGACGGATACCAATACCGATAGTCATATCTCTTCTGAATATAACGTTTTTTTGCGATTCCTGGGAATGACACAGGTAATTGTAACCATTTAATATGATATTTGAAATCCGTAATTTTAACATTTAATTATCAGGCTTCTATTTTGTTGAGCATATAATAGCAATCATAGATTATTGCCAGTCTTTTAGCAACATTGAATTAAAACTTAAACAGCACACAAACCCGTTAGGCTAGCTATATGTCACATTTACATTCCTGGCTATTCAATGTGAAACAACTCCAGTTGCTAATATTAGTCTTTCTATATATAATTGAGCACGAGGGCATGAAATGCCTTGCAGCAGGCGTTTAGACTGCCAGAGAAATTGTTCATTTAGCCACTTTTTCTCTTCCTTTTCTAACATTGTGATAGGCCTACCACACAAAAAAGTATTAGTATATTAATAAATATAAAAACAAGTAAATAGTCAGTAATAAAATATTAACAAATTAACAAATTACAAGCAGTAGCACAAATTAATACAACCAGGGCAGGACTGAGGGGGCTGAGTTTATGTTTGGGATAACTCAATTACAAATGACCTTATCTAGAACATCATTATAGAGTAGCACAAAATACACTTAAACATTAAAATATTTTGAGGTTCCTAGAACAATTAATATGCAACATGCCTAGTCAATGTTTAGAGGTAATATTAAATAGTCTTTATAATACTATAAAGTACAGAATGTGCTTTTTCAGCTGAGAGAAGATCAAAACCCTGAAATAACACTGAGCAATAAAGCCAGTGATGAACAGTAGCCTGTTTTTTTTTTTTTTTTTTTTTTTTTTTTTATTAAGTATTGTCATATCTGTGTTCTCTTTTCTTAAATTTAAATCAATAAATTCAATCAGAATAATAAAAAAGACACTTTATGGCTCAAATAAAATCAGTAGCCTATCAACAAAATCCATCTTTATATTTACACTTACTGTTTATTGCAGCACAGACATGGCATGAATGGATTTACACTGCAATTATAATTGCATAATCAGTGTTGGATGTAATGCATTACTAACTAACTAATTACTGTAATTTAATTACTTTTCCTTCAAAAAGTGAGGGATTACTCTTCATTTTCATACTGCATAGACTATACAACGAGAATGATTTATGCCGTTTTATTTATTTGCAAGAATTAAAAGAGCAGTTTCATGTCTTAGTATTGTTCAACTGTCAAGGTTCTTATGGGATTTAGAAAATAATTAGTAATTAAAGCTGCAAACAGTGAACAGTGGGCGACGTGCATGTAAGCGAGTAAATATAGGAGAAATATAGCAAAGTCATTTTGATGTGCCACACTTCCTGCTGCCAACAGGTGCCGCTTTGACTATTGCTGAATATTGCCATGTAGATGGCTTTTGGCCAGGACTATTATCAAATGTGAAGTTTGGGGCAGATCGGACACTGTATACCCGACTTACAACAGTTTCCTCTTTCATGGCAAAACATCAGATTTGTCAAGCGCCACAGACACACCCTTCAACAAAAACTCAAGATCTTCGAAATTTAACATTGCAAAGGCCTTTAGATTATACTGACCAAATTTGATGTTGATTTGATAAACTACTCCTAGATCTTCAGTTAAAGTCTGGATGTCTGGAAATGGCGAAAACTGCAAAAATTTTGCAGAGAAAATTCAAAATATCTCACTTCCTGTTGGGTTTTCAGATTTTGCACACAAGGACTTTTTGTAGGTATTGGCTGTTACATGTGTCTACTGAATTACATACTTGTACATGAAATGTGGTGCGAAGGAAGCTAATTTAGATTTTGTAGGTGGCGCTATCGAGCCATTTGGCCACACCTAATATTGAAACCCTAATATATCAGACGCAAATGTTCACCACTTCTGACACGTATGCAAAGTTTCATGAGTTTGAGCATGTTTAGGCCCTCAAAAATAATTAATTTCGGAAATAAGTGACTGAGCAATTACAATAGGGTCCTCACAACATCGGACCATCAGTGCTCGGGCCATAATAAGTAATGGAATACTTTTTAGAGAGAGAGTCTTTAGTACAATAATCTAATTGCACAGCTGAGGATGTAATTAGCAGATAGTAATTAATAATTATTTTTAGAGCAACTTCCCCAACACCGTGCATACATTATGCTAGGAGATTGTTTTAAATATATCAGTTTTATTGTAGAAATATGAATAGATTGGGGAAAATGAAATAGGCTACATTTTAAATATGAAACTAAAACCACAAGTAGGTGAAGGCAAGTCACTGTCTTAATGAGTTGAATCCTTTGTTGCACAATCAATCAGCCATGTTGCACAAAAAAAAAAAAAAAAAAAAAAAAACAAAAAAGGGACAATACAAAACAGCTCAAAAGAATATCACTGGAATGAAGGTTTATGACTGGGCAAGTGCTTTAGGACCCGTGTTTAGAACGCTAAACGGGACTAACAACGAACACTTGTTTGTATTTACTCTTATGTACTGCATGCTCATTTTTTGTGCTTCCTTGAAGTTCATACATCATCTGTGCTTTATTTTTCGTGAAGCATTTTGTTGCGCGTCAGCTGTGATAAACAGACATCCGCTCGCATTACGTGTGGAACAGTGGCCAGATAGTGAGGGTTTTGCAGTTAAACTACTGATTGCTAGAGAATGTGGTGTTTAGCGTCATTGGTAAATACAACGAATTTGAGAAATCCCATACAGCACCTTTAAACTACAACAGCATTTGGCCTGAAGGTTTCAAATCAACTGTAAATTACTCAGAATATTATTCCCTCTATTGCACAAAGGCTTGTTTTTCCAATTAATAAAAATACCAGATTAATAGTCTGAAAAACAAGTCAACATGAGGATCAGTATTCTGAGTAATTTACAGTTGGTTTGATACCTTTTGACCAAACACTGTTGTAGTTTAAATGTATGCAACCTTGTACATCCATTAAAGTTCCAAAATTATTATAAAATATATGAAATATTCCCAAACAGAGCCTTGTGCAATAAAGGGATATTTTTCTGAACATTTTACTCTTAGTTTGATATCATAATACGTTTTGTGGTCCAAGGTCACATATAAGTAGCACTGGTATGTTTGTAGCAATAGCCAATTGTATGGGTCAAAATTATCGATTTTCTTTTATGCCAAAAATCATTAGGATATTAAGTAAAGATCATGTTCCATGAAGATATTTTGTACTTTTCCTACCGTAAATATCTCAAACATTTATTTTTGTGATTGGATATGCATTGTAAAGGTGACACCTGTAAAGGTGATTCTTAATATTTTGATTTTTTTGCACCTTCAGATTGTAGATTTTCAAATGGTTGCATCTCGCCCAAATATCTTTTCCTATCCTAACAAAGCATACATCAATTGGAAGCTTATTTATTCAGCTTTCAGATTATGCAAATATTTTAATTTGAAAAAAAAATGTACCCTTATGACTGGTTGTGTGGTCCAGGGTCACTTATAGTTAAATTGTTTAATTGATTTATAGGGCTAATTAATATATATTTAATTTTTTTAATTTTTTTAATTGTGCTATGCAAAGGGTATTTGTTTATGTATACCTGAGTTGGTTTAGGCTGAAAACAGAGTTTACTGGGTATGAAACAGAATGTCTAATGAATGTCAACATGTTAAACTAACTTTACCGCCATTGCCCACCCGAATTTCATTTCCATAAAAACAAAAGGCACGCTAAAATGTTTTTTTTTTTTTCTCCACAATGGACATTTTACATTTATTGCATTAATTTTTTTTTACTCTTGTTTTTTTTTTTTTTTTTTATTATATATAAACATGTAACAAAACATTGAAAAAGGGGAAGACCAAACATAAAAGAGTTATTGAAAACCCCTTTGCAGTAGCCCTACTTTGGGGTGCAAGAAAATATCAATACACGTGAGTATCGCTATATTTTGTTTGGCAATAGAATTGTTCCAGCTCCCGCCTCGGTGCACAAAGCTGAAGTGTAGCATCATTTGGGCTTTCGTTACAGACAAGGCACAAAAGAGATTGTGACAAAAGTATTGCAGTGTAAACTGTGCAATGCAAACATCAAATATTCGAAGAACGCAAGAAATCAGGAGGTGCACATAACGACTATTCTGATTTACGGCTAACAGGACAACAGCAGCAAATGGCTAACATTAAAAGAGTGGATCCAAGTGGCGCTCAAAAACGAAAGAAAACAAAAAGAAAAGAAATCAAATACTGAATTTTTTTTGCCTAAAAATCAAAATGACAACTGAAGAGGAGGAAGACCCAGCCATTCTGGCGCCGCCCACTGAACAAGCTGCATCCACTACGTTTGCCAGCAGCGGAGATGAGTGGGAGTGCCCTCATCTAAAACAAGCTCATTGCATTAGTTGGAGAGAAAACAAAGGATGCAATTCTTCAGAAAGTCAAGAAGGCAGAAGTAATTTTCTGTAATAATGGACTGCACACCCGATATTAGCCACAATGAACAACTATCATTGGTGCTTCACATTGTGAATTGAGAGTCATTGGTGGGAGCAAATATTGCAGAACACTTTGTTGGATTTGTCAGTGTAAATGATACCACAGGGAAAGGCCTGTTTGATACCCTAACTGAGCAGCTTGACAGTTTCAGATTGAATATTTCACATTGTCATGGTCAGTCATATGAAAATGGGAGTAATATGATGGGACACAAGCAGGGACTCCAGAAAAGACTGAGAACCATAACAAGGCTCTGCATGTTCCCTGCAGCAGTCATTCATTGAATTGTGCTTTGTGACTTTTTTTTGGCATTCTTCAGCATCTGTATAACCTCTTCAGCTCATCAGTACAATGCTGGTCAATCCTGCAAAGCCATGTGCAGCTCTGTCATGTGTCAAATCTGTCAACAGCAAGATAGGAATGTTGCATTGACAGTGTGAAAGCACTATATCACCAGTTGCCTGAGATGGTAGAGGCCTTAACTGCACTTGGTAAACATGCTGCAGAAAAGGAGGATGGACAGACATTGACAAGAGCTGGTAAGAGCTGACATCCTGGCGGTTTGTTCTCTGCATTGTGATCTGGTACAATGTACTTTGCAGAAGCTAACTTACACAATCAATCTGATAGAGTCCCAAAATGTAAATGTATGTTCTCAAATGGGAAACAGACAATGTCAAATATTTTCTCCAGGAGTGCAGAGATGGACTCATCAGCTTAAACAGATGCAAGAGAATTTGCTGAAAATATGCAGATAGACATGACCTTTCCTGTTGCACGACAACGGAGAACACATGTTTCTTTATGAGGGAAAAGAGGAGGCTCAGTTCACACCAGAGGAACACTTCAAGCAAGATCTCAGGAATGACTGAATGGCTTAGCAGTGATTTCTATTGAGCAGAGAATCAGAAGATCCATGAACATGGAGGATATAATTAAGGATTTTGCTGAAGCAAAAAGCAGAAAGGTTCAATTCAGCTGAAAGGACTAGATTTTTGCTCAAGGTAAAACCAAGACCTTCAATTTCTTATAAAATGATTCTGTATCATTTTGTATAAGACAATAGACACGGTTTTTTATTTTTAACCCTTTCGCACGTAAGTTTCAAATATTCTGGCTGACTCCCCAGCGTGATTTTAAGGCGACCGTTATTTAGAACGTATCACTTTATGGTTTCCATGGTGACGCGTCATTGCTTGTTACGTGACACACCGCAGCACTGTATGAATGATGATCTGCTTTCATTTAATTTTTCCTTTTTTATTCAAAATATTCACAAATTTGTTAACTATAGCATGAAATATCTAATATTCCGATTGCCAAATATGTGCAAGTGGATGTGTTTTTGCTGTTTAAACACCTTTATAACGATCGTGTTAGTTGAGCCATATAAGCGATGGGCGCCGCCATGTTAGTTTGCGCTGCACAGAGAATCGGATCTGTTGGATTTACAACCCGTGAATTTATCCACTTCTCCCGAAATACATGAAAGTAAGTGTGCCGGTGAACTGGGGAAGAATAGAGTAAGCTTTTAAGTTACTTTCACAATGTGTATCTGATATGAATTAAACGTTTTGTCAGGTTATAATGGAAAGGGTTGTTATTTCCACTTCTATAGACATCATTGTGTATTTTACAAACTCTAAATATATTGTTTTGTTAGTACTCATGTGTATTTAAATGTCTGAAACCTGAAATGAACATTATTTGGTTGAAAACACAGCATATATGTGATATATGAAAAGCGCTGCGCGCGTCCGTCTCTGGTTTAGCGCCAGTTAAAGCGCGCACGCACATTTGAATTTGGCAGTTGATCACGTAATGCACTGAACGTTCTAGTACGCTCCTGGGGCCAGCCAAGACTGATCACACCGGTGTGATCGTACGTGTTAAAGGGTTAAAACCAAGATTTGTTATGTCCTGTACCAAACTGTAGGCAATTTTGTTTGCCATTATGCGGTTCAAAGTAAAATAAGTCAAGTAAGAAAAAAAGTAATAAGTAAAAGTAAAGTTATGTCTCACTTGATTTTATATACTCAATATTACTGTTGTGCAATTCAAATGAAATCTTAAGCAATGTTGGGGCGTGGGATAACAGGGGATAACATTGCAGAATTACTAAAGGAGGCCATTACTGAATGGGGTTTGGAAGAGAAACATCCCATGATTGTAACAGACAATGAATCCATTATGAATGTCGTGACATGACATCACACACAATGTTTTGCACACAGCCTGAATTTCGCCTCACAGAAAGCACTGAAATTGCCAGCAGTGAAGCGACTGAGCAGGATCAGACTTGTTACAAGCTTTTTCAGGCGCAGCACCATAGCCAGCCACCAGCTAAAACACAAACAAGACCTGCTCCAATTACCAAAACGCAGGTTAATTACAGATGTCACAAAGTGGAATAGCTCTTATGACATGATAGAAAGATTTTTAGAACAACTAGCCATCTATGCAGCACTACTTTCAACAGAGTTCAGAAAGAGTGAAAAGGATGTCTTCACACTGAATGAAGTGGACATCACGTGCTGAGGAAGTGCTCAAGGCACTGAAGCCAATGAAGAATGCCACATTGGTAATGTCAGAAGAGAGCATGCCCACTCTGTCATTGGAAATAACTCACAACTGGATCTTGTATGCATTAACAGTTTATTGTAATTAAACAGCAGAAAGATAAGCAAGGCAAGATAGTCAGATGCAATGGTGCAGAAAATGTATCAGGCTTTGGTAATGAGATTGCAATGGGCTGGAATCCGCTGATCCACAAGAAAAGACAATCCAGAGATGATCTGACTGAGAAATAAATCCAAACTTGAGCAGGAATCAAACACACAGGACCTGGAGACGAGAGAATACTGCTTGGAACAACGGAGGCAGGATGTGACAACCAGAACGATCTGACAGTCAACACAGCAAACGCACACGACTACATATAGGACAGATAACACACGTTTAAGTGGCAAGCTGGGCTCGGGAGACAGCGGGTGTTCAGATCGGATGATAGGAGGAGGAAAGAAGAAAAAAAAAAAAATAAATAAATAAAAAATAATTTGCCCACCAAGCCTACCTAGAGTTTAGCGGATCTGATATACTCAAGATTCTTATGATCGGTCCAAACGATGAAAGATACTCCCAAGCCCTCCAACGAAGGACGTCACTCCTCCAAAGAGAGTTTTATTGCCAACAATTCTCTATTACCAATGTCGGAATTGCATTCGGCCGATGACAAAGGATGCGAAAAATACACACATGGATGCATCTTGCCGTACGTGGAAAAGAGCTGGGAAAGAACTGCGGCAACCCCCACCTCTGATGCGTCGATCTCCACCATAAACTGACAAGAAGGATCAGGGGCGACAAGAATGGGAGCTGAAACAAAGCAGCTTTTGAGTTTGGAAAATGCAGCCTCAGCTGGACTGGACTACCTGAATGTTGTTTTGGTGGAGGTCAAGGCAGTCAGAGGAGCGGCTAGCTGACTGTAATTGAGAATGAAATGCTGGTAAAAATTGGCAAAGCCCAGAAACCTCTGCAGGGCCTTTCGGGAATCTGGAGTTGGCCAATCAACCACAGCCTGAACCTTGTCGGGATCCACGCGCACTCCCTCTGACGACACGATGTACCCTAAAAAGGGAACAGACTGTGCATGAAAAACACATTTCTCCCCCTTGACATAAAGCCCATTCTCTAGCAACCTCTGAAGCACTTGTCTGAAGTGCTGAACGTGTTTCGCACTTCAGCAACATGAGCAACATGGATGACCTTGTTCCCAAAGCCCTGCTCTTCCAGATAACAGTGTTATCACAAAAGCCACTTTGGATTCCTCTGTAGGAAAAGCAAAAAACTGAACATTTGGCCAGATTGAGGCTCACCAGAATAGGCAGCTGGAAGTGGCAGTTGAGGCTCAGTGACGCAAATGGAGTGATCTGCAGGTGGAACAGCCAGTGATGGGTTGGGCGCAGTGGGAGCATGGGCAGAGTCTGTCCGTAGCTGTTGGAACTGGGTGGTCAAGTCCAAAACCTGCGCTACCAAAGCCTGAACTGCTTGACCTGTAGCCATGATCTGATCCTCTTGATGTTCTAGACAAGCATTGTTACTTGACAGGATATCTCTCAGCTTGGCAGCACTTGCTGGATCCATAATGGCCAGATCATTATGTCATGGGAAATAACACAAGATCCAGTTGCAAATGCAATAACAGTTTATTGTAAATAAACAGCAGAAAGATAAGCAAGGCAGGATGGTCAGATGCAATAGTGCAGAGAATGTATCAGGCTTTGGTAACGAGGAGACTGCAGTGGGCTGGAATCCGCTGATCCACAGGAGAAGATAATCCAGAGACAGAAATAAATCCAAACTTGAGCAGGCATCAAACACAGGAACTGGAGACAAGAGAATACTGCTGGGAACAGGACGTGAACACCATAACAATCTTACAATGAACACAGCAAACACATAACTACATATAGGACAGATAACGAGCCACACCTGCGGCTGATCAGCCAGCTCATCTGCGCAGTTAGCCGCTACAGCAATGCTGATTGGCAATCTGACACTGAAAGCACAACAACAAACAGTCAGCATGAGCAGGCGAACCTACGAACCATGACACACTCTTTCTGTCATTGCATCACTTTATTCAAAGCTTGTCATGGGTACAGAAGAAAGCCTAGATCATATAAAGACAGCAAAGGACATCAAGGCTGCTATAGTGCAAGATCTTGGAAAGAAATATGCCAATGAGAGAGAGAGACACTGTGCATGCCATCAGCTCTGGACCCAAGGTTTAAGGATCTACCCTTTCTCTCTTAAACAGAGATCAAAGAGACCTACTCCAAAATGGCTGCCATAAAGGAGGAACAGAATGTAAGTAAATACAATAAATTAGGCTACTTGTTTTCTTTAAATACATTAAAGTGTATTAGTTAAAATAGATAAAAATAAATAAAAATGTTCATTGGTGTTCAATTTACTGTAACAAAATAATAGTTTGATTTGATGCTTTGTTTTTCAGCAGAAAGAGGAGGTATACTGTCCAGTAGAGGACACTGACCAGTCAAAAGATGTTGAAGATCACCTACCTGACTATAAAGACAGCCCTGCCTCCACCTCCCTGCAACCCATAAAGAGACCACGGAGAATATTGTGCATTGGCTGACTTGCTTGGAATTTGCCACTTCTGAAAACAACATGCCACCAAAATCTACACATGATACTGCTGCAGCTGAGATTAAGAGGTTTACAAAAGAAAAAACATTGCCTCTTCAAGAAAACCCACTCAGTTGGTGGAAAGAACATAAACACGCATACCCTGAGTTATCCAAACTAGCAAAGGGTTTCCTGTGCATTCCGGGCACAAGCATCTCTGGGGGACTAGGGCGGAACCTGCAGTTTTGGGGGCCAGGGCAGATCTGACAGTTTAGGGACAGCCACCTTGTCCCCCCCCACATCGGCTGGAGCCGATGTGTGTGCAGCCCACACACATCAAATAGCTGTGGTCATAATGGCCAGCTCTGCAATCTCTGAGGGCTCAGGCGTGGCAGCCAACTTGGCTGAGGGCTCAGGCGTGGCAGCCATCTTGGCTGAGGGCTCAGGCATGGCGGCCATGAAGAGTGAAGTGTGGGTCAAAACCACTCCAAAATAAATCCATCAGCTGTTGATCACTCCATGCAGTCAGATGGCAGTGCTGTATGAACTATCATTGTATAATTCTCATCGAATCTCCATGTATAACTCTATATCACGACCATCTTGGAAAATGGAGCACAAGACCTCACCCACTGAGTCCATCTTTACTGCTGCTGTTGTTGGATCTGGAGACACTGTGACCACTTTCATTTGCAGTGCTGAGAGAACCAACCTTCTGTAAAGGTGTAGCATTCTGTCACAGTGTGTGGCTGTAGATAAAGCGCACGATGGATGAAATGCTTGGAAAGTCTTTTAATCTACTAATAATAACAAAAACCAGGAGAATAGGAAACATACAACCACAATCAAACTGAGCTAAGCTAATACTAATAAGACCAGACAGAAACAGAGGGCTTACTGTAAATACATGGCAAACAGAGGAATAATTAACAATACACACCTGAAACGAGGACTCTAATCAAATCAGTAACCATGGATACAAACAGGGAGAGAACGAATGAAAACTAAATAATTAGGAGATAGCAATGACACTTAGACATGAACTGAACAGAAAAACAGATCAAAACACAAAGGCAAATCAGACATAATACTGACAGATACTGTAGGTATCATATTGCCAGATTCTTGCTGATAAACAGCCCTATCCCTACCGAACATTTGTGTTAGGTTTAAGGGGATAAGACACAAACTGACTTTACTTTTCCCTCAAATCAACAAAAACAGAACACATATCTGATCTTTATGCATCTTTAAAATTGGATGCATTGCCAGCATTATATATTTTATAGGCTATATTATGATATTGATGCCAATCATAAAGCAGACTTTAAAGGCCTAGGGAAACATATTGAATATGGCTTGCTCCATTTCAAATAAAACTGAAACTATTTCACACTGATCCAAATGGCTGTTTTCTGTTCCACAACCAGTTTTATATAAATAATGCATTACTTTTTTTGTGTGTGTGTGTCCTCCAAACGACATCTTAAATAATATGCTATAGTTTGTTAAACAGGTGAACAAAATGACATATAAAAGGGACAATTATATGGAGGATTTAACAGTAAGAAAAACGTTAATATTTTTGTCATTAATATTTGTTGGCTAACAAGGGTCTTATATTTTTGTACATAACCTTTACATTTTTGCTGTCTTATGACTTTTGTCTACTGCTAAAACTACTTCTAAAAAAGAAAACTTCTGGAGTTGAAGAAGCATTAATGACTGAGATGTATTAAATGTCTATAATGGCAATGGTGTTTAACATCTCTCCACAGATTATAAAGAACATTTGAAGATCCATGGCATTCCAGATCCAATTACCATTTTCAGTTCCACTTCCAATTCCAATTCCAGCAGGACCTAGAAAAACAGATCCTCTAATACAATGCATCATAGACAAGAAGTTAAAGAACCTTAGCAAATTAATAATAAGAGGTAGAGATATTAATGGTTTGTACTCATCTGAAGTTTGGCATGATGATGTTACACCATTAACAGCAGCAGTTATATGCAGAAATGAAGAAATCTGCTCTTATTTACTTAAAGAGTCAGCTGACCCTGACAAACCCTCAACAAATGGACAAACACCTCTACATTATGCTGCTTTAACTGGAGTTCCATTGACTATTGTGAAAAGATTACTTGCAGCAAAGGCTAACCCAGATGGACATGGATTACAAATTTTTACTCCATTGCAGTGTGCTGTTAAAAATGGCCATGAAGACATTGTGAAAGCACTTATAAAGGGTGGAGCTTCACCTGTAAGGAACTATGGTGTGAATCCAGAACTTGATAAACAGGTGGAGACAACGATTCATCAACTATCTTCACAGGGTGAAGTGTCTGACAAAGTACGTATATCTTTCTCTTTTACTTGTGCTGTACTGACGAAAGACCAGACAGAAGTTTACAGAGTCTATAAGGATCATTTCTTTCAAGAGGATCCTTTTGATAATTTGATTTATTTTGAGCTCTACTTTGGTGTTGTTGGTCGTGGTGCAGAGCAGTACCGTCAGAGCGCCATCAAGTGGTTAAAAGATACAAAGAGTGCTGACAGATACATTGAGGGACTCATCAAGCGCTTCCCAAGAATCCTTCAGGAACACAGGCCGATTGCACTGAACTGCTTAAATGCTGCTTTGTGTGTCAGTGAAAGCATCTCTTCTCAGGTATTCAGTGAGCTTGTGGCAATTTTAACAAAGAGTCTTCAGCAATTTGGAAATGCACAAGAAGAAAGAATCAATCATTTGATACTAAAGATAATTAATGTCATGATGCAGAAGACGTCTGAGCAGAAAATGAGTACAAACAATTCTGTCTATGAGAAGTTATGCAAAAGTCTATTGCCTCTCACACATCCTGATTATTCAAGTCAAATTAGACTTTGGACCTATGGACTGTTCACCAAAATAAATGATTTTGCTCCTGAACTTGTTGCATTGTGTGGATTATCTCCCGTCCCAGAGATGATACTTATCAAAGCAGAGACAGAGATGGATGAAGCCATGAAAAAAAAAATGCAGAAGTTGGATGAATCACTGAGAAATCCAAGTGCAGTGGATAGTTTATGTGAGGAGGCTTCTGCTCTGTCAACAAGCAGAAAGAAGAAGAAAAAGAAAAAGAAGAAAAAAATCCAGCAAGAAGTGGGATCAAAAGAAGGTGAGCTGCAAGATGAAGAGGAACTGTATCCAGACACTGAAGTGAAATCCATTGAGAAATCAAATTCATGTGTGCCATTCACACAGCCTGCTGAGAATCCAAATATCTCAAAAAGGTGGGTTAAGACCAGCCACCGCTGGAGGCCAAAGCTTGAGAAGCTAGCTAACATGGATATTAGCAATACCTATAGGCTGGGAAACCTTACTCTTGTACTCAGAGATGAATTTCAGATTGCTAAAGGAAGTGATGGAACAGAAGTTTTTCTAGGATTGAGGAATGACGGCACAGAGGTGGCTGTGAAACGAATGATTAAGTCCAATTATCAGGTCCTCAAAAATGAGGAGGAATTTCTACGACTTCCACAACTTGATAGTCCTTCCATTGTGCGATATGTGGACTTTGATGAAGATCACAATTTTGGATATCTTGTTCTTCAGCTTTGTGAGTACACACTGGAGGAATATATCCAAGAGCATTTACCAGATAATAGCACTGAGAGAAGTTCGGTTCTGAAGAAGCTGGTGAAGGAAGTTCTCTGCAGCTTACAGGTTTTACACCAACCGCAGACCAAAGTGCTTCATCGGGACATCAAACCCCAGAATGTTCTGATTGGTAGGAGCTAAACCTGAGTAATTAAAATGATCTGATTTTTTTTCTCCCATTAATTTGAAACTTCTGTTTGTTATAGACATAAATGGAAAAGCTAGATTGGCTGATTTTGGCATAAGTCGTAGACTGAACTTAAGCCAAACAACATTACGAACAAGCATTGCTGGAACTAGATGCTGGAAGGCAAAGGAGACCATAGAGGAGGAGGGCAACACTGGGTACAAGAGGAGCTCCGACATTCAGGTGGTCTCTCCTTTCCTTATAAGTCAACTATACTGTAATTATTATAACTTAAAGTTAAATAATTATAAATATATTATTAGAGATTCAATTATTGACTTAAATACACAATTACAAATACAATTCATTTAAATTGTATTTGATTAAAATTCTAAACTTGTATCACTGTAACCTGTTTGAAGGTTGCTGGGATGTTAGTGTACTACATTCTCTCTAGAGGACACCATCCATTTGGTAAAGGTCCATTTTGTGAAGTCAACATTCTACAAGGAAGATACTCACTGGAACATCTGGATGATGATGTAGCGAAGGATCTTGTCGAGTGGATGATCAATGAAGATCCAAACAACAGACCAACTGTGGAGCAGACCCTTGCACACCCCTTCTTCTGGACTGATGAAAGGTAGAATATTCCATTGATTTGGCAATGACATTTATCAGTCTAAATAAGACAGAGAGGTTCGGAACTGCTCATAGAGCTAGTAAATTCTGGTTTTATATTAAATGAAGTGGGAAACTGCATTGTATCTACTGTACATACTATTTTATCAGCTGAAGAGATTGAACTGTTTTTGAAATCCTGTCAGGAGAGTGGAGTATTTGAAAAAAATGGGGAACCAGAATGAAGCCGAGAGCTGTCGTAATGTTGATGAGGAGCTCCTTCATGCTATTGAAAAATACACTGAGGGGAAAAGCTTTTCTGAATGGAAAACTAAAGTGAGTCTAATTTCAGAGCTGAAATATTCAAACATATTTGTATAAACATATTTTAATTATTTATATATTTAGTAAATAGTAGTAACAACTTCAAAAAACTGATTTAATGTCTTCAGGATATTCTTTGTTACAAATCATTTGAATGTAGTTCATGGCCTGCTTTACTCTTGGTTTGAAAAAGAATTTTACTTTTGTAAATATATTTCTTTCGTCAGTTTTTCTCTGAGCTTGTCCAGAAAATGGAAATGAATAGGAAGCCCTATCCTGAGAACACACTGGGCCTGCTGCGTTTCATACGCAACCTACACGAGCATTAGTGAGTTACATGTACATGATGCACATTTGTTCAATATTTAGTAGTATTGTGTGTCAAAACATGTTTTTTGGTGTCTCTACATAGTCCAGATGACGCAGAGAGCATCAACCTGATGGATTCATTCCCTGATCTCTTTGGGAGTGTGTTCAGGTTTGCAAAGGAGAGAGGATGGAACTCCAGGGCGAGTCTGAAAAAGTTCTTCTGCTCAGTTCCACAGATATGATTGTTGGTATTTTTTAGTATGTACATTGATTTTGCATAATGAAGGTATTTCATGAATGAGTTTAAATGTGGGGACAGATGGAAGATGAGCTAAGATCCATTGTTTTTTGGGAAATCAGGCCCTGACAACTGAAAAACATTGACTATGTTTACATGCACACCTTTTGTTTCAGTCGGATTAAATTCATTAATTCCGACTGAATCATTCACAGAATTAATTTTTTTGACATGAGCACACTGCAGGAATACACAGAGTTTCCCGCTGTTTGCACATTCTATTCTCCTACACTTATTTAAAGGATTAGTTCACTTTAAAATGAAAATGACCCCAAGCTTTACACCAGTGGCGGCTACTGGTCTGTCAGAGAGGGGAAGCTCATTTTCGGCCTACATCATAAAATTGTCTATTTATTTAAAAGTAAATTCTGCCCTACGTTCCTTTTCAAGAAAATGGTCTGTGACCCTGTCGTACCAACTAGGAGTCTTTTCAAGTGACTTGACCAGTGTCCTCTCAATGGCCAGCAGAGCTAGGCTGCTTAAACGGCCTTGGCCCATTGTGTTTCGGGTGTAGGACTTGAGTCGCTTTAAACAGGAGAAGCTCCTTTCTACACCTGCAGATGTAGCTCCAATTGTTGCCACTAATGAGAACAGTTTGTATGACTTCCATTAAACAGACTTTGTCATACCAGGAGAGCTGAAAAGACCTGTTATTTTTCCCTATCTTTTGCACTAAATCAATCTTAGGTGTTGATCTGCCCTGCTGTTTAATTCTAAGTTTTTCCTCGTAAGGAACACTTTCAAATGGCTTCGCCAAAATCAGGTCGAAATATTAGCACCGTCTGCCATC
This sequence comes from Megalobrama amblycephala, assembly GCF_018812025.1. Classification (NCBI taxonomy): domain Eukaryota; kingdom Metazoa; phylum Chordata; class Actinopteri; order Cypriniformes; family Xenocyprididae; genus Megalobrama; species Megalobrama amblycephala. Next base: position 36,517,113 of record NC_063046.1, read on the forward strand.
GTGCGCAGTTTCAAGCGCTAGCCTAGCCTACTAACGTTATATGAATGAATGAATGAAGGAATGAATGAATGAACATCTAAAAAAAAAATATTAAACTCTGTAAAACTGAAACAAGGAATGTGGTGTATAATTGTGTGAAATGTATGATGAAAATCAAGCAATTTCGCAAGCAAATATCAAAGAAATAGGTGCAGCAGTTTTTATTTCGACTGACTTGAGAAATCCGGATGGGACTGAGCCGAATAGCTTCAGGATTCCTTATAGTACAGAATCGCTGTCAGTCAAAAGGAGATGCAGTCTTTCGACAGACCCTCCAATCATCACGCAGAAGCTCGGAGTCCGGGCCAGCCCACTCCCCATTCACCCCAGAGACGCTGAGCGTCCGTGGGCGGGACATAATCGCAGCGTTTTATCCAATGACCGTCTAGTTTCGAAGCGCTGAAAAAAACCGTTCAAAGCAGCCCCATTGAAGTCAATGGACGCTGGGCTTCAATAGGGAAATGCACTTACGCTGCGGGAATGATGAGAAGGAAATCGAGTAGCCGACCTGCTATATGTAACTGTTCTGAACGAATCGTCTTTGAAGAACGTTTTCTAACGCATTTTTAGTCAATAAAATGTTAATACAATAGTACATATTTGACCATTAATTTTGTGACATTATAAGGGAAGCCGAGCTTCCCTTGCAGTCTTAAAGAAATCGCCACTGCTTTACACACCCTCAAGCCATCCTCGGTGTATATGAATTTCTTCTTTCAGATGAACACAATCGGAGGTATATTAATAAATATCCTGATGCATCTGAGCTTTATAATGGCAGTGAACGGGACCAATGAGTATAAAGCTCAAGAAAGTGCATCCATCCAAAGCAAAACTTGCTCCACATGGCTCTGGGGGGTTAATAAAAGCCTTCTGGAGTGAAGCGATGCGTTTGTGTAAGAAAAATATCCATATTTAAGAAGTTATAAAGTAAAATAAGCATGAAGTCAGTTACGCTTTCTTCTTAAGTTGAATACGGAAGCCGGTCTGGCGGAAGCTAGACATTTTACTTTTATTTAGTAATATAACTCCAGTTCATCAGAAAGAAGAAATTCATATACACCTAGGACGACTTGAGGGTAAGTATAGCTTGGAGTAATTTTCTATTTAAAGTGAGCTAATTCTTTAATATTTATCTATTTCAGGTTCTGATTAGGAGACAACGAGCTCGTGATCCATTATGCCATGCTGCTTATATTTATCAAACAGTAAAAACACCCCTTCTCATGCCCAAAATAAAGTGTCTGTGGATGAGAGTATGAAGTGAGGGCTGATGGGACGTTGTTCTGCTCCACTTCACAGATGATGAGTGGTAGGAGAATTTTAGAATAACACGAGTCATTTATGACATTTTAACAACAATTGCAGCTGGTTCCAATCATACGTCATTATGCCATTTCTCTGTCTTTACACATGCAATGTCCTTTCCAGTTTCAGTTTTCAATCCGATCAAGTGTTTACATGTTCTCTCGATCGGATGAGAAAAGGAGTAAACCACCCCTTTCAATCTGATCAAAATTTCATTCTGATTGAGCTCAATCGGATCAATTAAGATGTTTACATGGCTTTTCAATCCGATTGAGCCGCCAGTCCGATTACTAATGGATTATTTGGTTGCATGTAAACCTGCCTACCATTACCTGCCTGCATTGTTTCATTATCTTCTCAAGCCATCATATACCTGCAAAGACCAAGACTCTTAAGTCTGCCATTCTGTCTGCCATCTGCTTCATCTGTTTAATAAACTTAAATTACCTGAATTCCTGTTGTCTACCCCTCTGTTTCATGATAATAAAAGAGTACATTTTTACACACTGTAATTTCAGTTCTTGCTTTATCTTATGGAAATATGGAAATATCTGTCATAGAGCAACCTCATGTCAGTACTAAAAAAGATCACACTCTTAAAAAAAAATCTCTTACAGATTCTGCATATAACCATAATGTATGTGCCAATAATGAGTTTATTAAGATAAGTGTTGATAAAATTGACATTATGAAATACTCTGACCTTCTCGTTACGTTATAAAAACCTGTGACTGTAACACAAAGCCCAAGGAAGCATGAGGAGACAACAGATCTAAATGTGTCACAATGCAGTTGCTGCAGGGATGAGGCAAAATCGGATCTCCACAAAAGATAGCTTTATTCAATAAAGAGGCAAAATAGCACCCAAACATAATAAACAAACAACTAAACATTTAACAATGGACAAGGAGTGCAGGGAAGTGAGTCCAATATATAGGGAGTGCTAATGACGAAGACCAGGTGCAGGGAATCCAGGGAGAGCGGGAGAGATGATGAGGGAAGCGAGTTCAGGTGTGGAACAGGGAGGATCATGGGAAATGGAGTCCAGGCTAGATGTGAACTGTAACAAAATGCAGCTATTGAAATGGAAGAACTAAAAACACCTCTGTGGCCATGACAAAACAGGCTGGAATTCACTGGGGCAACATTTTGACAAACCTTGGCAAGACCTAGAGCAACCCACAGTGCATAATCTACACAGAATGGTTGAGCAAATATCAATGGAAATTGCTTGGCTGGCGCAGCACACCCTAAAATTACTTTTTCTTTTTCCTTTTTTGAAAAAAGAATGCTTGTTTGGCAATGCATATTACATCATTATAGCTAATTTTTTAAAGCATTTATTCTCTCATAACTTAAACTAAACATTCTTTGTATAATTCTGTTGAACAATAAGTATAATGCCTAATATTGGATAATATATGGATATATTATAATTATATTTATATATATATTTAATAAGAAAATTTCTAGGTCCTATAAATTATCAATATGACCAAAACTTTGCTAAAAAAAAACCCTGTTGTACACAATCTACTCCATGCCTTCTGTCCTCTGATTGATAATTCATACTTTTTTTAATCAAGTAAAGTCCATTTTTCCTCATAAATCTTATTGATTTTTACAGAGTAAATTTAAGATTAACATTTACTGTACTAAAGCAACTTGGGTTTACTTTGGTTATTCATACACAATTTTTTTAATATTAAAAATTTTAAATTCTTTTGGCATTTTTTCATGTTAATGTAAAAATGTCAAATATGACACAGGCTTTTGGGGAACATTTTCCATCTCTCAACTATCATTGATTTGCAATGAATTGCATATAAATGCCATAAAAGCCTGATGAATAAATGTGTTTGTGTGTGTGTGTGTGTGTGTGTAATATGATATTCAACAAAAACCAAATGCAAACTACAGTAGTATATATAGTGTATGCATACTGTTCTATGGTGCTAAAAATGTTTACACCTTCTACCTTATTTTAATTATTCTTAGGCTAGGTAAAGCAAGTCAAATCTGTCCTAATTCATAAAGCAGTTGAAATCTCATACTTACAAAACAGGTCTCAGAAGACTTCTCTGTGGTCTGTTCAGCTCAGTTTAGAAATCAGAGACTTTTTTGGCAGGCGAGCTTCTTAGTTATAAGTAATATAGTTTTATTAATTACAGGTTAAGTAGCTTACATACAATACACTAAATAAAGTAATAAAGTAAAATCAAATTACAGTCAACACTTAGGTTACAAGGGTTTGTCTGCAGGAGGTGCTAACAGCAAGTTACCTAACACCGGAGAGGCCGTTCATTAAGAATCAGCGTCTGACCTCTTGTTCTTCTCCTATAGTCTTTTATAGACAACACAAATCACTGATGTAATGATACATAAAAAATCCCCTCATAAATCATCAGTCCTTTACAGTTAATTGGTCGAATCCAAAGTCCTGGGCTGTCATAAGCTCGGGAAAGCACCTTAGGACTTGCTTATATATAGCCCACTGTTTTCTTGTCCTTCTCCTCTGGGCCCTCCACTGCTGCTGTCGCCTGCTCCTCATCTGCTTCTCGTCTGCAACACATTGCTTTAGGGTAATACCTGCTTTTTTATCTAATACATATTTTTTCCTCTCTAATCTACTAACATGCTACTAACAAATGCATTATAATACCAGTTTTTCATTCTTTATTAAGTGGTTAATATATGCTTTAATAAAGGCGTTACAATACCAGTTGTCTTTCTTTCTTTAATACAAACATCTGTTGTTGATTTTTTCTTCTTCTCTACATTCTTTCATATAAGACATTTCTTACACATTAATTTCCTCCAATTTTTCATATGTTTGTTTTCATACAGAAGCTATTGTCACAGACACGTCAGGCTCCACCGCTCACCAACCACAGTGCACCCAATCACCAGAATACTGATCACCGGCACCTGCACCTCATCAGCACCTCATCACTGTCTGCATATAGAGCACTCACACACACCACTCGAATGTCCGGTCTCGTTTGCATTAACATTACCTGTATGCTTACCTTAAGGACTCACCCACGATCTACTTACCTGCTTCCAAGAATCTCCTCGTGTGTTCTCTCCTCTCCGTGTGAGTGCTCCCTACCTCCAGCGTCTCCAGTATCTCCAGCGTCTCCAGTATCTCCAGTGTTTCCAGCTCCAAGGTTCCCGGTACCTGTTAACCACAAAAGACTCAGTTATCATCCATTCCTCTCAAGATACCTTTCTACTACACTGCTTACTCACCTGCACTTCTGCCACTGCTCATACTGGTTGTCAATAAAGCTCATCTAACTGTTCAAGTCCGTCTCTGTCCCTTCTGTGTTGTAACAGAAGACCGGACCCTAACAGCGCGAGGCCAGTATGAGCTCCCCGGATCCCTTCCAGGAACTTGTCGACGTTCTCCGACGAACACTCACCACCCGCGCACCTCCACCACCACAAGCCAGCACTTCCGCAAACACAGTCACCTCTTCCTCTCCTTCAGCACCTGCCAGTCCCATGGCTAGACCAGCGCCCTACTCAGGATCGGCGGAGAACTGCAGCGGTTTCCTCCTGCAGTGTGCACTGGTCCTGGAGATGCAACCGCACCGCTATCCCAGCGATACATCCAAGGTAGCGTTCATCATCTCCCAATTACAAGGCAAGGCGTTGCAGTGGGCTGAATCCATCTGGTCTCAAAAAGGTCCTGTCATTCAATCATATGATTCCTTCGTTACCCACTTCCGGGAGGTGTTTGGTAAACCCTCCTACGACTCCTCTATTGGCGAGAAATTGTGTAATCTCAAACAAGGTTCAATGACTATTAACGACTATGCCTTGCAGTTCAGAACGCTAGCCCCATCCAGTGGATGGAACGAACAAGCCCTCATAACACCTACCGTCAAGGTTTGGATCCTCGGGTGCGGTTGCATCTCGCTGCATACGAGGATTCCATCGGCCTCGAGCGATTCATCCAGCTGTCCATCCGCTTTGCCTCTCATATGCAGTCGTGTATAGAAGAACACCAGGACCAGTCACTTTTCCACCATCTCCTCCGCCGACCAGAACCCATCAGCCCTCCAGAACCAGCCCACGAACCCATGCATGTCGAAAACTCTCGCCTTACTCCTTCCGAGCGCCAGAGACGGCTGACCCTGAACCTCTGCTTATATTGTGGTTTACCTGGGCACATCATCTCGGCGTGCCCAACTCGTTCCCGCGATCGATGGCGAGTGCCATTATTCCTTCACTCAATAAGATGAAACCACTCACCACTGTTGTCAACCTTACTGCTGCCGGTATTTCCCTTCCAGTGGTGGCGCTCCTCGATTCAGGGTCAGCCGGCAACTTCATCTCCGGCGCCCTCTGCAGGCAGCTCAAATTCAAGACCTCGCCCTCTCCGACTGTCTATCAGATCAACTCAATCACAGGGAAACCATTGAGCCGAAGATGTGTGTGATGATGTGTGGGTCCCATTCAACTACGTGTCGGCATACTCCATCAAGAAGAGATCCATCTGCTGGTTCTGGATGAATCCACCTCTGACGTGGTTCTAGGGCATCCCTGGTTGGAGCAGCACAACCCTTCCATCTCCTGGAGAACCGGCGAGATCCTGAAGTGGGGCGAAGCCTGTTTCTCAAGCAGTTTCTCTGACCTTCCAGTTCCTCGGGTACCATCCTCTCATGATCTAGCCATCTGCACCACCTCCATCGAGAGTCCAGTTGAGAAACGTTCCACCGAGATCCCAGAATGCTACGCCCCCTTCAGTGACATCTTCTGCCCGCAGAAAGCCTCCAAGCTGCCTCCACACTGGCCATGGGACTGTGCCATCGATCTGCTTCCGGGTGAGCCAGTGCCAAGGGGTAAGATCTATCCCCTTTCCATCCCGGAGGAGAAGGCCATGGAGGAATACATCAAAGAGGCCCTTGCTCAAGGATACATCCGCCCGTCTACTTCCCCTGCTGCTTCGAGCTTCTTCTTTGTGGCTAAAAAGGACGGAGGCTTGAGGCCCTGCATTGACTACCGCTCACTAAACAAGATCACCATCAAGTTCTGTTACCCCCTTCCTCTCGTCCCAGCGGCCCTGGAACATCTCCGTGGTGCCACTGTGTTCACGAAGCTGGACCTCCGCAGCGCGTACAACCTCATCCGGATACGCGAGGGGGACGAGTGGAAGACCGCCTTCATCACGCCCACCGGCCATTATGAATATCTTGTTATGCCGTATGGCCTGGTCAACGCCCCCTCCATATTCCAGGATTTCATACATGAGGTGCTCCGGGAGTTCCTCCACAAGTTCGTGCTGTTTATATCAAAGACATCCTGATATACTCCCGGAGCCTGGCCGAACATCGCCACCACGTTGCGGAGGTCCTCCAACGACTTCGCCAGTTCCATCTCTTCCTCAAGGCCAAAAAGTGCTCCTTTCATCAACCTTCTGTTCACTTCCTCGGGTACATCATCGATCACAGTGGCATCCGGATGGACGAGGGGAAGGTGGACGCCATCAAGACCTGGCCAATTTCTACATTCCATAAAAGAACTCCAACGTTTCCTCGGCTTTGCCAATTTCTATCGATGGTTCATCAAGAATTATAGCTCCATAACCCATCCACTCACCAACCTGCTCCGTAACCAGCCCAAGTCTCTGTCCTGGACACCAGCTGCCACCAACGCCTTCGAAAGTCTCAAAGAAGCCTTCACCACCGCTCCCCTCCTCGTCCACCCTAACCCGGACCTCCCTTTCGTCGTGGAGGTGGACGCCTCCACCACAGGAGTGGGAGCCGTTTTGTCTCAGCAGCAGGGGACACCAAGTAGACTCCACCCATGCGCCTTCAGAGGTCAACTACGACATAGGAAACAGGGAACTCCTAGCCGTGAAGTTGGCTCTAGAAGAGTGGAGGCATTGGTTGGAGGGAGCCAAACATCAGTTCCTTGTGCTGACAGACCATAAGAATCTGGAATACTTACGAGCCGCCAAAAGATTAAACCCTAGATAAGCACGTTGGGCCTTATTCTTCTCCCGGTTTGACTTCACCATTTCCTATCGTCCTGGATCAAAAAATGTCAAAGCAGACGCTCTCCCTCGACTTCACGCTCCTGAAGAAACCACCGCAGAACCTGAATCCATCCTCCCTAGTTCCATCATTGTGAGTCCCATCTCCTGGTCAGAAGAGACCATTCCCTCCTCCAATGCCTCCACTAACCCTCCGCCGGGTTGCCCACCTGGCTTGCTATACATCACCCGAGCACGACGCACTCCACTTATCCACACAGCCCACTCTTCGCTCGGCACTGGCCACCCGGGGGTCAATGAGACCCTCTCGTTGCTAAGGGAACGCTTCTGGTGGCCGAGTATGGCATCTGATGTCAGAAGGTACGTGCAGGGCTGCAGGGAGTGCGCCATTTCCAAGAGCCCTCGCCATCTTCCATCCGGCAAGCTCCATCCTCTGCCCGTTCCTAACCGACCCTGGTCACACCTAGGAGTGGAATTTGTAACAGATCTACCCGCATCAGAGGGCTGCACCTGCATTCTAGTAATCATCGACCGTTTCTCCAAGTCATGTCGTCTAGTTCCACTAAGACAGTTACCCACCGCCATGGAGACAGCTGAACTTATGTTCAATCACGTGTTCAGGTACTTCGGAATACCAGAAGACATCGTCTCAGACAGAGGTCCTCAGTTCATCTCCCGAGTGTGGAAAGCCTTCCATTCACTCCTAGGTGTGACCGTAAGCCTATCATCGGGATACCATCCACAGTCGAACGGAAAGAAAGATCCAGGAAATTGGCCGCTTCCTCCGTACCTTCTGCCACGACCACCAGGACTCTTGGAACCAGTATTTGGGTTGGGCCGAGTACGCACAAAATTCCCTGCGTCAACCGCTCAGTTACCAACCCCCACTGTTCCCGTGGACCGGGGAACCATCGGACGTCCCAGCTGTGGATTACTGGTTCCTTGAGAGCGAGAGGGTCTGGGACTCAGCACACCACCACCTGCAGAGAGCCCTCGCTGATAGGGTGGCAGGTGCGTGTGATCAGTATTCGGGTGAGGGAGTGCGCTGTTATTGGACAGTGGTGGAGCCTGGCGTGTCTGTGACAGATAGCCTATACTTCATTGTAAAAATGAAATACAGATTAAAATTAATTAACAATTAAAGTTACAAAAGTGATTCAGTCAAAAGCAGCGAGTGATTTATAGCCTACACTCAGGGGTTAAATTGGGCCGGGGCCGTCTGGGGCTGTGCCCCGGCACATAGGCTTGCCCAGAGCCATATAGAGAGAGAGTTGCGACAACTCCATTGACTCCAATGGAACGGTTTTTTACAGCAATGGTGGCTCGTGGAGCCTCTCAATAGTTCCCGGAAGTAGCAGCCGCGCCATAGAGTTACAGCAGAACAGACCGTTTATGATGTACTTTTAAAAGGTAAGCCATTTAAATTATAAGATTTTATATTATCAGTAGCCTACATCTGAATCAAATTAACTTGTGTATTAAAGCATGGTAGCTGATTTTACTCACTAAATAAATAGTTTCAGGGAATGTTATCAGTAGATTAAAACAGTTTATTCATAGATGTGTAATTGGAGAAAAAGGCTTCTAAACGGGATTAAATATAACTTTGGGGCTTGTGGTGGGTGAAAGTGGTAAAATGAGAATATCCTTATTCCTTATTAAATGTACAACCCAGGTGAAAAAATACTATAGTGTTTTTGAACCATACTATAGTAAATTGTAGTATACTGTATATATTATAGTATTTACAACACTTTGTTAATGAATGCTACAGCATACTGCAGTATAGTGAACTGATACTGTAATAAATACTGTAGTATACTGTAGTAAAAAAATAAAGTAAACTGTAGTGTATATTGTAGTATAATATACCCTAAAGTTGTAGAAAACTTAGAACAACTATAGTAATATAAACAAATTACTTTACCCAATATTGTACAATATTGTATTGTGGCCAATATTGCCAGCAGCCATATCACCCTGTAGCCCAAGACTGGTTGCCCACTGAAGCCAAGCAGGGCTGAGCCTGGTTAGTACCTGGATGGGAGAAAACTAGGTTGCTGCTGGAAGAGGTGTTAGTGAGGCCAGCAGGGGGTGCTCACCCTGTAGTCTGTGTGGGTCCTAATGCCCCAGTATAGTGATGGGGACACTATACTGTCAAAAAGCACCGTCCTTCGGATGAGACGTTAAACCGAGGTCCTGACTCTCTGTGGTCATTAAAATCCCAGGATGTCCTTCGAAAAGAGTAGGGGTGTAACCCCGACATCCTGGCCAAACTTGCCCATTGGCCTCTGTCCATCATGGCCTCCTAATCATCCCCATACAGTGATTGGCTTCATCACTCTGTCTCCTCTCCACCAATAAGCTGGTGTGTGGTGGGCGTTCTGGCGCAATATGGCTGCCGTCGCATCATCCAGGTGGATGCTGCACATTGGTGGTGGTTGAGGAGATTCCCCCTTCAACATGTAAAGCGCTTTGAGTGCCCAGAAAAGCGCTATATAAATGTAAGGAATTATTATTATTATTATTATTATTACTATTACCACAGCAACTATAGAATTACCACAGTAAATTAATTCAAGTACTTTACTATAGTATGGTTCAAAAACACTAAGAAGACACTATATTATTTACTATAAATTACTATAGTATTTTTTTTCACCTGGGAATAAAGAAAAAAAAATCCTTATTTTAGAATGTATTGTGATTCTGTTGACTGTCTGTCTATTATGTGTTAGCTCAGCTGATTTTTGGATTGATGGGGAGAGGGAAGTTTATAAGTGAGATAAAAAAAAAGAATGCTTTAAAGCAGCAAATATACTAAATACCAAATACTAAATACTAATCATACTAAATACCAAAACTGTGTTTAGTATATTATATACTACTACTGTATTTAATTTCTCCTCCCGTTTTGTCTCCTTTTATCTTGCTTTCAATACAAGCACGAAGGGGATTCAGATCCTGAATGATGTTGTACCCTCGCCACCAGTCTCTGCTCCTTGGATTTTACAAGCTTTTCCTTGTTCCTTATTTTTAATAAACCTTTAATAAACATAAAAGTTCCCAGTGTTGGTTTTTGTGAAAAAGGGCAGATACACCTGTATATGATTAACACACAACTTAGCACACAATCTTTAGTTCTATTTAGATTGCTCCTGCTGACTTGAACATAACTTTCTCCTTTCCGTGTCAGTGGGGAAACCATGCATTCATACTGCTTTCTCTGAACAACTGGATCATCCTCATGCAGCACTGCAAACCATAGTGGAGACTACAAGAACATGTAGGAAAGGACAGACAAAATGCTTGACATGCAGTTTATTAGAAATAAATCCATTACTATCCAGTACTAAATCAGTGCAAAAGTCAATGTGTGTGTATAATCATGTTTTGTTTTAGAATTGAATATATTGTGTATGAATGTATATAGTATTAAGTGAATGGGGTGCATAACAATTGTTAACATTAAGATTAATTAAATTTCACTTAATTATATTTTACATTTCACTTATTTGCAATGTTTTTTTTAAGGCAATCACCTGTCACCTGCAGGTCTTTTCATGTCCTTGTGAAACCATAGTGAACATGACGTGATTGCCCTTAACTAACAAACAAGTTTAAAAACATAAAAATACTTCAAAACAACAGCAACAAGGTCTTTAACCAAGGTAATGTTAGCCAGAAGTATGTTAACAAGGCAGGCAATGCTGGTTGACCACACTAATCCTCAAATATTAGCAGGTTTTTATCTTTTAAAAACAACATTGCTGTAACTACATACATATACTACATTCACATGTGTATTACATAAATTTTGTAAACCAATGCATTTATTGACTACAAATTACCAAAAATCACGGTTCTGTCTCTCAAACCCTATCTTTTTGAATTGCCTCCGAAGCACTTCCTGGAACTAAGCCTACGCGAATCACGTGGCGGTCAAGCGTTTTGAACTTCTGTTGTCGCAACTCTCTCTCTCTATGGCTCTGGGCTTACCAGGGCTCGACATACGCTTGTCCAGGAATGCGGGACAAGTGGATTTTTTGAAGTGAAAGAGAATTTTACTTGCCTGACCAGATAAATAGCTTGATTAAAATGTCAATAACAACCAAAATGCAAGAATGATTCATTTAGCTTAAGAGGCGATAGTGATAGTGGATAGTAATGTAGCCTAATATATCGCTGGTGATGATAGCCTATTATGCTCTTGAAGTGCACATAACCTATTGAGGAGAATTAAAAACAAATGAGCTCTGCTCACACAAAGAAACTCAGTTATCATGTTGCAATAAAAATTCAATATGTGGGGTTGTTACAACACAGAAGGGTCGGAGACAGGAATTCACACACAGGGTTGTTTATTGTTATCAGCTGAGCAAAACAGCAGTGCAGGTGAGTAAAACTTAAAGCAGTGATGATGAATGGAGTGTAGAATAGTGATACTGTCCTTTTGTGGTTGCAGAAGTGGAGAACTTGACTGACGCTGGAGGAACTTGACGTTGGAGACGGAGAACACTCACACACAGACAGGAATTCACACGAGGAGAACAGGAGATGCTGGAGACAGGTAAGTAGATCATTTGGAGTCCTTAAGGTAAGCATACAAGTAAGTCTAGATGCAAACGAGACCAGACACTGGAGTGGTGTGTGTGAGTGTTCTTTATACTGTGGGTGATGAGGTGCAGGTGCCGGTGATCAGTACTCTGGTGACTGGGTACGCTGTGATTGGTTGACGGTGGAGCCTGGCGTGTCTGTGACAGTACCCCCCCCTCCCACGACCCCCTCCTGAGGTCGTCCTCTTCCACATGGGGCAGGTCTGTCGGGATGGTTGGCGTGGAATGTTTGAAGAAGATTGGGATCGAGGATGTCATTTCTGGGGGACCCAAGAGCGCTCCTCAGGACCGTAGCCTTCCCAGTCCACCAGATATTCTAGTAGACCACCACGGCGCCGAGAGTCCAAGATCTCATGAACCTTGTAGGCTGCACTGTCATCCAGGATGAATGGAAGGGGGGGTTTGGCGGCTGCCACATCAGGCTCTGTGGAAACAGAAACAGAGGGGTGGTGAGGTTTTAAAAGTGAGACATGGAAAGACATTTGGTGATGGTTAATGGGCCAATGAACCTGGGACTCAGCTTCTTGCAGGGCAGATGCAGTCTGATGTCCCGTGTTGACAGCTGTCATCCTGCGTCTGCGCAGGGCTCGCTGCAGCTGATGGTGTGCTGAGTTCCAGACCCTCTTGCTCTCTCGGAACCAGTAGTCGACTGCTGAGACGTTAGATGGTTCCCCGTCCCAGGGGAACAGTGGGGGTTGGTAACCGAGTACGCACTGGAATGGAGTGAGTCCAGTAGATGGTTGACGTAGGGAGTTCTGTGCGTACTCGGCCCAACCCAGGTACTGGTTCCAAGAGTCCTGGTGGCCATGACAGAAGGTACGGAGGAAGCGACCGATCTCCTGGATCTTCCTCTCCGTCTGCCCGTTTGACTGAGGATGGTAGCCTTCCTCTCCGTCTGCCCGTTCGACTGAGGATGGTAGCCGGAGGAGAGACTGACGGTCACACCTAGGAGGGATAGGAAGGCCATCCATACCCGAGAGATGAATTGGGGTCCTCTGTCTGAGATGATGTCTTCGGGAATACCATAGTATCGGAATACGTGATTAAACATGAGTTCAGCAGTTTCCATGGCGGTAGGTAGACCTCTCAGGGGAATCAGACGACATTCCTTGGAGAAACGGTCTACGACAACCAGGATGCAGGTGTGGCCATCGGATGCTTGTAGGTCTGTGATGAAGTCCACTCCCAGGTGTGACCAGGGTCGATCAGGAACGGGCAGAGGATTGAGCTTGCCGGCTGGAAGATGGTGAGGGCTCTTGGAGATTGCGCACTCCCTGCAGCCCTGCACGTACCTTCTGACGTCCGTTGCCACGTTTGGCCACCAGAAGTGCTCCTTCAGCAGCGAGAGGGTCTCATTGACGCCCGGGTGGCCAGTGCCAAGTGACGTGTGGGCAGAGTGGATAAGTAGCGTGCGTTGTGTTCTGGTGATGTATTGCAAGCCTGGTGGACAACCCGGCGGAGCGTTTGTGGAAGGCATTGGAGAAGGGTAGTGTCTCTTCTGACCAGGAGATAGGGCTCACGAAGATAGACTCGGGGAGAATAGTTTCTGGTTCTTCATTCTTTTCATCTGGGGCGTGGAGACGAGATAAGGCATCCGCCTTGACATTTTTGGAGCCAGGACGATAGGAGATGGAGAAATCAAAGTGGGAGAAGAACATAGCCCAGCGTGCTTGTCGGGGATTCAGTCTTTTAGCAGCTCGAGGGTATTCCAAGTTCTTATGATCAGTGAGGACCAGGAAGGAATGTTTGGCTCCCTCCAGCCAATGCCTCCATTCCTCCAGAGCCAACTTAACCGCCAGGAGCTCGCGGGCACCGATGTCATAGTTGACCTCCGCTGGGTTGAGCTTGCGGGAGAAGAAGGCGCATGAATGGAGCCTACTTGGTGTCCCCTGCTGCTGAGATAAAACCGCTCCCACTCCTGTGGTGGAGGCGTCCACCTCTACTACGAAGGGCAGGTCTGGATTGGGGTGGACGAGGAGGGGAGCGGTGGTGAAGGCTTCTTTGAGGGCTTCAAAGGCGTTGGTGGCAGCTGGGGTCCAGGACAGAGACTTGGGCTGGTTCCGGAGCAGGTTGGTGAGTGGATGAACGATGGAACTGTAATTCTTGATGAAGCGGCGATAGAAGTTTGCGAAGCCAAGGAAGCGTTGGAGTTCTTTAATGGTAGATGGAGTGGGCCAAGACTTGATAGCTTCCACCTTCCCCTCGTCCATCCGGATGCCACTGTGATCGATGATGTATTCCAGGAAGTGTACAGAGGGTTGGTGGAATGAGCATTTTTTTGCCTTCAGGAAGAGATGGAACTGTCTCAGGCGTTGGAGGACCTCCGCAACGTGGTGGCGATGTTCGGCCAAGCTCCGGGAGTAGATCAAGATGTCATCTATGTAGACCAGAACAAATTTGTGGAGAAACTCCCGGAGCACCTCATGGATGAAATCCTGGAATACGGAGGAGGCGTTGGCCAGGCCATACGGCATGACAAGGTATTCATAGTGGCCGGTGGGCGTGACGAAGGCGGTCTTCCACTCGTCCCCCTCGCGTATCCGGATGAGGTTATACGCACTGCGGAGGTCCAGCTTGGTGAACACAGTGGCACCACGGAGATGTTCCAGAGCTGCTGGGACGAGAGGAAGGGGATAACGGAACTTGACAGTGGTTTTATTTAGAGCACGGTAATCAATACAGGGCCGCAAGCCTCCGTCCTTTTTTGCCACAAAGAAGAAACTCGAAGCAGCAAGGGAAGTAGACGGGCAGATGTAACCTTGGTCTAGGGCCTCTTTGATGTATTCCTCCATGGCCTTCTCCTCCGGTATTGACAGGGGGTAGATCCTTCCCCTGGGCACTGGCTCACCCGGTAGCAGATCGATGGCACAGTCCCATGGCCGGTGTGGAGGCAGCTTGGAGGCTCTTTGTGGGCAGAAGACGTCACTGAAGGGGGCGTAACATGCTGGAATGTCCACGGAGCATTTCTCTAAAAGGCTTTCGATGGAGGTGGTACAAATGGAGATTTGGAAACAGGAAACTCAGAGAAACAGTTAGAGAAACAATTATCGCCCCACTTCAGGATCTCACCCGTTCTCCACGAGATGGTAGGGTTGTGCTGCTCCAACCACGGGCGCCCTAGAACCACGTCAGAGGTGGATTCCTCCAGAACCAGCAGGTGAATTTCTTCCAGATGTAGAATTCCAATCCATAGTTGAAGGGGGCCCACACAACAACTGACCTTTCTACGACTCAGGGGTTTGCCCGTGATTGAATGGATCTGGTAGATGGTTGGAGAGGGCGAGGTCTTGAGCTTGAGTTGTCAGCAGAGGGTGCCGGAGATGAAGTTTCCTGCTGACCCTGAATCGAGGAGCGCCACCACTGGAATAGATACATCAGCAGCAGTAAGGTTTACAACAGTAGTGAGTGGTTTCATCTTTTTAATGGAGGGAATGATGGCACTCACCATGGGACGAGGACGATGGATGGGGCATGCAGATATGACATTCCCAGGAGCACCACAATAGAGACAGAGATTCAGGGTCAGCCTTCTTTGACGTTCAGGAGATGAAAGTCTTGAATTTTCAACTTGTATGGGTTCGCTGGCTGGTTCTGGAGGGCTGACGGGTTCGGACCGATGGAGGAGGGTGTTGAATGGTGGCTGGCCCTGGTGTTCTTCAATACACGACTGCATACGAGAGCTGACGCGGATGGACAGCTGGATGAGGCGCTCGAGGCCGATGGAATCCTCGTATGCAGCGAGATGCAACTGCACCCTGGGTTCCAGACCTTGCCAGGTAGGTGGTAATGAGCGCTTGCTCGTTCCATCCGCTAGACGCCGCTAGCGTTCTAAATTGCAAAGCATACTCATTGACAGACATAGAACCTTGTTTTAAATTGTAAAGTTTCTCACCAATGGAAGAGTCAGAGACTGGTTTACCGAAGACTTCCCGGAATGGGTAACGAAGGAGTTATAGGACTGAACAACAGGACCTTTCTGAGACCAGAGGGAGTCTGCCCATTGCAGCGCTTTGCCTTGTGTTGGGAAATGATGAACGCTATTTTTGAAGTGTCATTGGGATGAGGTGCAGTTGCATCTCCAGGACCAGCGCACATTGCAGGAGGAAACCGCTGCAATCCTCCGCCGATCCTGAGTAGGGCGCTGGTTTGGCCATGGGACTGGCGTGACGGTCGGTGAAGGAGTGAAGACGGTGTTGCTGGAAGTGACTGCTGGTGCCGGTGAAGGTGGACGAGGAGTGAGTGCTCGGCGCAAAGCGTCCACCTGAATATCACCTTGATTGAAATTGACACTAATTTCATACAACAGTTCAATAAACAAGTAGTTAATATTAATCACTTACGTTTTAGGTCCAATATTGCATGTTTTTTTTTTGTTTTTGGGGGGGGGGGTGCCCTTTATAAAGGTTAATTATTATTATTATTATTATTATTAATTATGGAATTATTATTATTATTATTAATTAAGGAATTATTATTATTATTATGTAAGGAATATTAATAAAATACCCCCAGGGTAAATAACATAAATATGCAGACTTAAATATATCACTGCAGATAAAACACTGATGAGAATTTTGCTTGTTTCAGTATAAATTATATTTACAACACACACACAAAAAAAAAAACTTTTTTCCCCCCAGGCAAACTAGTTTTTTACTCTGACAAGTAAATGACCATTTTAGTTGTCCAAGAGACAAGCACAAAACAAGGCTAAATGTCGAACTCTTTATTTTGTATTTATATTCTCTCCTTTAATAGTAGCATCACTCCTATATTTGATACTGACACTAAGGAGAAGGCACAGGCCTACAGAAAGATGTTTTGCACACTACCAGCATCTATAGAATGATTTTGATCAGCATTTTATTGTTCATAGCAGAGGGCCCTCTCAACTTGTTAAATTTTAGTTTGTCAATTGATACGATTTTGTAGTCTTCTCATACACATGCACCCCTCGAAAGCCTGAAACCACAGAGCACCCACACATAACAAATCCCAATTTAACCCCTGCCTACACTTATACACAGTAGATCAGTGGTGGCATACTTTTCATGTGAGAGCAAAACCTGCAGGAATGAGTAAAATTATGCACAATACCTGCAACCACGCACCAAAATTCGTGCCCTGTAACACTATTCAGCTGGAGCAAATGAGACAAGTGAGTGAGAAGAGGCAGGTGTGTGTTAAACCAGTGAATCTCAACCTTTTTTGAGTAATGGACCCCCGTCATATTTGGAACCATCCTCAAGGACCCCAGAATAAAATTGGCTCATTGGTATCACTAATGTCTTTGTAATGACCAAATGCAATCAAGAATAATTTACTACTACGTTAGTTGACTTGTCCTATATTTAGTCATATAGTCAGTTATATAATACATATATTAACTTCTTCTTTTATGGGAACATGTCAAATGTCAAAATATACAAAAATTTTATTCAGATATTTTATAAGGACCCCCTGGCATTCTGTCAAGGACCACTAGGGGTCCATGGACCCCTGGTTGAGAAACACTGTGTTAAACTGTCAATTCGCCATCAGAGAGAAGGGAGAACAAGATTGCGCAGCTGGTCCTATCGGTGTACTGCAGGAAATGACTACTGAGATTGTTTCAGATATTTCAGAATCGATACATATCGAAATATCTATATTTTTGGCAACACTAGCATGCATATATATTACACAATCGGGCAGCTTTCCCTGCATGATAGGCCAGTACTTGGCAAAAAATAAAAAAAATTAAAAAACATTACCGGCTGCCAAGTGCGTCAGCCCACCGGGAAAATGGCAGGTATGCCAAATTACTAATCCAGCCCTGACCTTCAGAATGAAAGCTCTCTAACCTATGAATAGAGGGTCTGCATGTGACATCACTGACGGCCGTTATGACTGCGGTTATTCACATTTATTTGTATAGCGCTTTTCACGATACATATCATTTCAAAGCAGCTTTACAGAGAATGCATGTCAACATTACAATATAAAGAATGCAGTTAGCAAATAATGTAATTTAGTTATGCCCACTGAGTGGCAAAAAGACTGAGTGGCAGCATTGGTTTTCAGCGTGAATGCTGCGAAAAACACACAAAACACATCCAAAAAGAGAAAGAGCTTTGGGATTGACTGTACGAACAACTTTGACATTATATTTTTACAGACTGCTGAAAGCTACAGAAAAAAAGAAGCAATAGATCACTGCCATTTACATACCACTGCCACATGCCAACTGGACTCCAGGCAGAGAAACATTGATCATTTTGTGTCAAAATGTTGGCTTTTGAGGTAAAATCATACCCTATATATTGTATTGTTATATATTGTGTTGACAACTCATCAATTAAATATTTACAATCTTATATTATGCATAATTGGGTGTTTTTAAATAAACACTGATAAAAAACTATACAAGTGTTAGGGCTGGACGATATGACGATATTATATAACATTGATATAAGTGATCACCAATATTTGGACATACCTATTGTAGTTATATAAAACGTTCACATGCGGATTTGCTTTATGTATTTCCCTGGCGTCGAAATCAGGCACATATAAATATCAGGAAACTCGCGATTCTTGGCTGCATGTCAATATGCATGGATTAGGTTTCTTTGACATGCTATAAGGAACACTTTCGAGCCCAACCTTTAGTGTAATTCGTTTGTTTCCCCAATTAAATCCAGTCACGCAGCAGGTTCTTTTGCCACTCAGTCCAGCTGAGGGAGCGCGTTCCGGCGGGAAAGTGACGTCAATGCATACCCTCTATTGCAGCAGTCCGTTTGTCAGGATCTCATTCTTTTTGTATCTTTTTAAATATGTGAGACTGGCTTGTTGAACATATCTTACAATTAAACTGTTCCTACAAACCACTTCAAACTTTGTACTTTTCTAAATCTGTAGCATTACGTGTATTATAGCCTATAGGAAGGTGCCAAATATGTTTCAGTGCTTACTTTCTTTTCTTTTTAAATTAATGCTTGAACAACAATTACAAAATAGAAACAACAACAACAACAACAAAAATGCCTGCGAACAAATATACAAAAATATCAACCAAACAAGAAAGTATAGACCAACATAAAAACCAAAACTAAATAATAAACCAAATAAACAATAAAAGACTTTGCTATTTCACAAAATCGTATGTAAATGAACGGTTTTAACAGCTTTTTTGTTTGTAGGCTACTGTCCTTAAAAGTTTCAGTGGTTACATGACCCTTTCGTGGGGTGGATGACGTATGTTTAAGAACCAGGAAGACACTTACCGCTATTGTATCGGATACCACGTAATCTATCCAGATATCAACTCAACGAGATAGGCTACCAATATCGATAGCCAGGTCTGTCTCTTCTGAATGTAAAGTTTTTGCGATTTCTGTGAATAAAACAGGTAATTATAACCATTTAAGTAACATTTGAAAGCCGTAGCCTACTTTTAACATAATTATCAGATTTCAGTTTTGTTGAGCATTTATCAGCAATCAATAACAGATCATTGCCAGTCTTTTAGCAACTTTCAATTTAAACTTATAACAAACAACACACAAACCAGTGATATTAAATGCCACATTTCCATTCGTGGCTGCTCGATGTAAAACAACTACAGAAAAATACTTTCTATACATTTCTATGAATGAGCGCGCTGCTATCGACTGCATGTGCCGCAGGCATTGTACCTTACAACCTTTTCTTTTTCTCTTGTGATACGCATTTTCATGGTTAAATTTGTCTTGAATTTGTAATTTAAGTGAGGATCTTTCGATAAGTGAGGACCATCCCCGAAAACAGGCTAGCAATTCTTCGAGATCGGTCCGCCCATCCCCGAGTTTCAGTTTGAAAACATGCAAACTAGTTTATATTTTACAATCTATAATATTATAGACAACGATGTAACTAAACATTTAAGAAGAGGGAGACCAAGTAAAAGTTAAAGAATTGGTTATTAAAAATTCCAGTTATTATTTGTCCCGGTCAACACATTCTGACTGGTTTGATCTTCATATGTTAGGGATTGCTCTGCTCTTTGAACTTGTACAAACAACAAAAGTGAAAGCACAGTTAGAGCAGTCCTATGTGCTAGTCAAAATGTGTAACTTAAGTTTTTACATTTCTGTAACAAGTGGCTACACAAAGTGCAATATCATAAACAGTCTGTAAAACATACATTAATAATGTTCTTAAATCAAGAATATTTTTAACACCACTAAAAAAAAAAAAAAAAATACTCAGGTTTTCACAAGGACATTTGCTATTTTATGTTTATGAACATGTTTTGTTGGAATGTTTTACTAGTATGTATAAACATTTTGAAAATATATAAACATTTTATTAAAATGGTTTAATCACACAATTTTTTCATTGACAATATTAGCATTTTAATCAGAGTAAAATGTACAGAGATTAATGTATACGATGTGACAACATCTTGAGAGAATTTAAAGTCTTTCATCTAAACACAAAAACTATGTAAAAAACTTTGTAAAGATTACACTGTCTATTATCAATGTAAAGAAATAAGAAAATCAGAGCCTGAATTTCAAGTGTTTAACATCTTTTGACAGATTGTAATGAGTATTTAAAGATCCATGGCATTCCAGTTCCAAGTTACAGTTCCGGTTCAGGTTCCAGTTCCAGTTCCAGTAGGACCTAGAAAAACAGACCCCATAATAAAATGCATCATAGACGACAAAGCAGAGAGACTACGGAAATTATTAAAAGGCAGAGATATTAATGGTTTGTACTCTTCTGAAGTCTGGAATGGATGATGTTACACCATTAACAGCAGCAGTTCTATGCAGAAATGAAGAAATCTGCTCTTATCTACTTGAAGAGTCGGCTGATCCTAACAAACACTCAACAAATGGACAAACACCTCTACATTATGCTGCTTTAACAAATGGAGTTCCATTGAGTATTGTTAAAAGATTACTTGCAGCAAAAGCTAACCCAAATGGACATGGATTACAATTTTTGACTCCATTGCAATATGCTGTTGATAATGACCGTGAAGATATCGTGAAAGCACTTATAGAGGCTGGAGCTTCACCTTTAATGAACTATGATGCAAATCAAGAGATTGATAAAAAAATGGAGAGAATGATTCTTCGACTATCTTCACAGGGTGAAGTGTCTGATAAAGTACATATATCTTTCTCTTTTTTTTGTGCTGTAAGAACGAAAAATTACACAGAAGTTGTCAAAATCTATGAGGAACATTTCTTTCAAGAGGATCCTTTTGTTCCTTTGATTTATTTTGAGAAATACTTTGCTGTCATTGGTCCTCGTGCAGAGCAGTACCGTCAGAGTGCCATCAAGTGGTTGAAAGATACAAAGAGTGCAGACAGATACATTGAGGAACTCATCAAGCGCTTCCCAAGAATCCTTCAGGAACACTGGCCGATTGCACTGAACTGCTTAAAAATTGCTTTGTGTGTCAGTGAACGCATCTCTTCTCAGGTATTCAGTGAACTTGTGCCAATTTTAACAAAGAGTCTTCAGCACTTTGGAAATCCAAATGGTGAAACAGTCAATCTTTTGATACTCAAAATACTCAATGTCATGATGCAGAAGATGTCTGAGCAGAAACTGAGATTAAACCATTCTGTCTATGAGAAGTTATGCAAAAGTCTGTTACCTCTCACACGCCCTGATTATTCAAGTTTAATTGGAATGTGGACATATAGTTTCTTTGCCGACATAAATGACTTCAGTCCTGAACTTGTGGCATCGTGTGGATTGACTTCAGTCCCAGAGATGATACTTAACACTGCAGAGATAGAAGATGAAGCCATAAACAAAAAGCTACAAAATCTGAACATATCACTCAAACATCCATCAGGTGCGAGGGATAGTTTACATGAGGAGACGCCTGCTACTTCAAAGAGCAGGAAAAAGAAGAAAAAGAAGAAAAAAATCCAGCAAGAAGTGGGATCACAAGAAGGTGAGCTGCAGGATGAAGAGGAACCGTATCCAGACACTGTAGTGAAATCCATTGAGGAATCAAACTCAAGTGTGCAGCCATTCACACCGCCTGTTGAGAACCAAAATTTCTCAAAAAGGTGGGTTCAGACCAGCCGCCATTGGAGACCCAAGCTTGAGAAACTAGCTAACATGGATATTAGCAATACCTATAGGCTGGGAAATGGTAGGCTTACTCTTGTACTCAGAGATGAATTTCAGATTGCTAAAGGAAGTGATGGAACAGAAGTTTTTCTTGGTTTGAGGGATGACGGCACAGAGGTGGCTGTGAAACGAATGATTAAGTCCAATTATCAGGTCCTCAAAAACGAGGAGGAATTTCTACGTCTTCCACAGCTTGATAGTCCCTCCATTGTGCGATATGTGGACTTTGCTGAAGATGACCATTTTGGATATCTTGCTCTTCAGCTTTGTGAGTACACACTGGAGGAATATATCCAAGAGCATTTACCAGATAATAGCGCTGAGAGAAGTTTGGTTCTGAAGAAGCTGGTGAAGGAAGTTCTCTGCAGTTTACAGGTTTTACACCAACCGCAGACCAAAGTGCTTCATCGGGACATCAAACCCCCAGAATGTTCTGATTGGTAGGAGCTAAACCAGAGTAATTAAAATTATCATTTTTTTTCTCCCATTAATTTGAAACTTCTGTTTGTTATAGACATAAATGGAAAAGCTAGATTGGCTGATTTTGGCATAAGTCGTCGACTGAACTTAAGCCAAACAACTTTACGAACAAGCACTGCTGGAACTAGATGCTGGAAGGCAAAGGAGAGCATAGATGAGGAGGTCAACACTGGGTACAAGAGGAGCTCCGACATTCAGGTGGTCTCTCCAGTCCTGATAAGACAACAATATTGTAATTATTATACTAAATTAATTAATTAAAAATATATTATTAGAAATTCAATTATTGACTTAAATACACAATTACAAATACAGTTAATTTAAATTGTATTTGATTAAAATTCTAAACTTGTAACAATGTAACCTGCTTGAAGGTTGCTGGGATGTTAGTGTACTACATTCTCTCTAGAGGACACCATCCATTTGGTAAAGGTCCATTTTGTGAAGTCAACATTCTACAAGGAAGATACTCACTGGAACATCTGGATGATGATGTAGCGAAGGATCTCGTCGAGTGCATGATCAATGAAGATCCAAACAACAGACCAACTGTGGAGCAGACCCTTGCACACCCCTTCTTCTGGACTGATGAAAGGTAGAATATTCCATTGATTTGGCAAAGACATTTATCAGTCTAAATAAGACAGAGAGGTTCAGAACTGCTTATAATAGGGGAGAGCGGGGCTGGTTGGGTCAAGGGTTGGTTGGCACGCAGTTAAATCCCAGTACACTATAGGGCGCTGCCACAAAAATCTAACATTAAAATGACTGCCCTCTTGACCAGACCACACCCATTTACTGAAATCATTCAACTGTCACTAACTATTGAGATGAGGACAACATTTTCTATTTTAGAGTCTCAAAACAATGTAGAAATGTGATAGATACAAATATATAAAATGTAAGGATTTCAGTTTATAGAGATAGGAATCATCTATATTTTGACAGGAAATTTACAAGTTTCTGATGAGTTATGCAATGTGGCTAACATCATGTCAGTAAAGAGGTGTGGATGGGGCTGGTTGACACACTGATTTAGGGGTTGGTTGGCACATAGCCATTTGGTTAAAAAAATTATTAATTTATGTATTTTACATGTTAAAACAATGAATATAATGTAATATAATATAATGAACTAACTTATGTATGAAATAATTTTCTTTTAGAAGTCAAAATGGTCAGAAAATATTTAAGAACAACGGAGAGAGGAAAGACTGTGTCAACCAGCCCCATCCACACCTCTTTACTGACATGATGTTAGCCACATAGCATAGCTCATCAGAAACTTGTAAATTTCCTGTCAAAATATAGATGATTCCTATCTCTATAAACTGAAATCCTTACATTTTATATATCTCTATCTATCACAGTTCTACAATATATTTAGTGGGGAGAACTTTTTTTTGTTTTGAGACTGCATTATTTCTGTTACTCCTAATACTACACATGCACACACACACACCCCACACGTAGCCTACAAACTGCTGTTTAGTTCAAATAAATATACGATCTGGTTTGTTTTGAGTTTTATAGGAATAGCCGGCCTGGGGAATTTTGTCTTCAGTGCCACGCATACACACACACACGTACAAACTGTTGTTTAGTTCAATTAAATACAATCTATGGAGAAAATGGGCTGAAATTCTGTTGAATGTTTTTCTGTTTTGAATTAAATTCTCAAGTTTTTTACATTTATCACCTCATTCTTTGTAACTATAGCATCTGTGCCAACCAACCCCATTGCATACTGGGGGCTGGTTGGCACAAGTGCACAACATGAATTAATGATGAATTTTAAAGGAAATGGGAATCATTCGAGAACATCCAATATATCTGTTGATTAGTTGAGATCATAACCTTTCAGTTGATACTGGTTAGACTATTTTCACATATAGCATGACTGAGAAATATGACAGAGAGTGAAAGTGTGCCAACCAACCCCGCTCTCCCCTACTAAGCCAATTATGATTTTAAATGAAGAGGAAATTGCATCTACTGTAGATACTTTTTATCAGCTGAAGAGATTGTACTGTTTTTGAAATCCTGTCAGGAGAGTGGAGTATTTGAAAAAAATGGGGAACCAGAATGAAGCCGAGAGCTGTCGTAATGTTGATGAGGAGCTCCTTCATGCTATTGAAAAATGCACTGAGGGGAAAAGCTTTTCTGAATGGAAAACTAAAGTGAGTCTAATTTCAGATCTGAAATATTCAAACATATTTGTATAAATATAAACATATTTTAATTATTTTAATATTAAATTAAATGAAAATAGTAACGACTTAAAAAAACTAACGAATATAATGTCTTCAAGACCTTCCTTGTTACAAATCATTTGAATGTAGTTCATGGCCTGTTTTACTCTTTGTTTGAAAAATCATTTTCTTTTGTCAGTTGCCATCTGAGCTTGTCCAGAAACTGGATGGTAAGAAGAAAGGCTATCCTGAGAACACACTGGGCCTTGCTGCGTTTCATACGCAACCTACACGAGCATTAGTGAGTAACATGTAATGTGATGCACAGTATTTATTCAATACATTAGTAGTATTGTGTGTCTGACCATGTTTTTTGGTGTCTTTTATCTCTACATAGTCCAGATGATGCAGAGAGCATCAACCTGATGGATTCATTCCCTGATCTCTTTGGGAGTGTGTTCAGGTTTGCAAAGGAGAGAGGATGGAACTCCAGGGCGAGTCTGAAAAAGTTCTTCAGCTCAGTTCCACAGATTTGATTGTTGTTATTTTTGGTTACAGTATGTTCATTGATTTTGCATCATGAATGTATTTCATGAATGAGTTTAAATGTAGAGACAGATGGAAGATGAGCTAAGATCCATTGTTTTTTTGGGAAATGAGGCCCTTACAACTGAAAAACATTGACTGTTAAAGAGGCACAATATAAAAAAAGAGTCGGTAGTACATTTTAACACAGGGTAATTATCTTGTGGAAAATATGTAAATATCTCTTACAGATTAACCTCATTGCAATATATAAACAGCATAAAGATTCTGCATGTAAACCTAATAGCAGAAATATTTTTGTGAATAATGAGTTTATTAAATGTTAATAAAATTGTTCTAATGAAATACTTTTGACTTTCTCATTACATTATTAAAACCTGTGACTGTAACACAAAGCCAAAGAAGACAGGAGACAACAGATCTAAAGTGTTCCTACAAGCCACCTCAAACTTTTTCAAATCAGACTAAAATATAACAGTAATCTGAATGTTGTTCTATTCAGTTTTTCATTTTCTTCATTTTGTCTTTGGTAACACTTTCAATAGTCCAGTTTCTACATTCTAATGTAACTATAACATTGCAACTACATGTCAACTATCAATCAGAGATTTAGTAGACTGTCTGCTACTTTATTTTGATGCTCCCCAACAAACACTACTGACTATATGTAAGTCCGTCAACTTATTCTACTAACCCTAACTCTAATCTAACAGTCTACTAATACTCTAATGAGAGTTAGTTGACATGTAGTTGCAAATTAATGAGATTAGTTGACACGTAGTTGCAAAGTTACTTATTTAGTAGAATGTTTAAAGTGGACTATCGAAATAAAGTTATAGCTTATAACATATACCCATGTTTGAAACATCCTACAATCGTCTCTTCAGTGTTGCAGATAAAGCTGGTTTGGCGAGCAGTTATCTGAGCAGTTATCTGTCCTATTGTTATTTTATTTTAACATGTTTTCTAATCCTTTTGTTAATGTTATACTAACACAGAGCACACAGTCTACGCAATTGGGAACCAGTCTCCTAATATATACAAGATTTTATTGTTTATAGCCTATTTACTATTTATAATTTAAGTGTACTCAACAAATTTCTGAACACAATGTTTTGCTCAGTTGATCCTGTAATAAATGAATAATAAATAAATAATAAAGTGTTCTGCCAGGTGTGAGAACGAGGAAGGGCGTATAGTTTCATTTCCACGCAAATCTGAAGAGCGTTTGCAACGGCATTACACTCAAAAAGTAAGAAACTACTGTGCGTAAGTATTATTTTTATTTGTCGTTGCTCCTGGCTACTCGAGTAACATTTCTTGTTTTTTAAACTTTGGAAATTATTAAAACGCAGAGATATTAATGGTTTGTACTCTTCTGAAGTCTGGAATGATGATGTTACACCATTAACAGCAGCAGTTATATGCAGAAATTAAGAAATCTGCTCTTATCTGCTTGAAGAGTCAGCTGATCCTAACAAACCCTCAACAAATGGACATTTGTGGACATTATGCTGCTTTAAAGGGCACCTATTATGCAAAATTCACTTTTACATGGTGTTTGACCATAAATGTGTGTTGGCAGTGTGTGAGCAAAACCACCCTAGAATGAGAAAAATCCACCCAGTGGTTTTTTTACAATCTCAATAATTCATAAGCACTGTCTCAGAACGCCCTGTTCTAAGATTGCTCTCACTGTGACGTAGAATTGCGCTAAGCCCCACCCACGTGGTTTGATTGACAATCTGGTTTTGGCATAGACCCCGCCCTCTGTGATCTGTCAACCATCCTCCATTGTTTCAACGACAGCCGGTAATGTCTCCTAAGAAACATAAGTGTTCTGTTGTGGGATGTAATAATGAATATAGTAGTTTTCACTTACTTGCGACATCAGAGCCAATGAAAACGCAGTGGATGGATTTATTTACGAAGGAAAGGCGGCACTCAAAATTCCAAAATACGTTTATGTTTGCGCGAATCATTTTTTGACTGACTGTTTTGAGAACGAGGGTCAATTCAAAGCAGGTCTTGCTTCAAAGTTAATCCTCAAGTGTGGATCGTTGCCTACTGTTCGCGATCCAACGTCACCTCCAGAAGAAGTAAGTGTATTTAATGTTTTTTGAGCAAATAGTCATTTCAGTCGATGTCAGCCAATTCAATAACAAATGCGTCTAAAGTTGTTGTCGTCGTCGTAGAATGTCTGTGTATATAATTTAAACCTTGTTTGTATAGTGTGTATCCACACGTATATATATATATTTTTAAAGATATTGTATTACAAACTGTGTATGTTTACTTAGCAAACGTTATCACAGTATTTGTGTTTGTAGTTTCAAAAAATTGCGCGAACGTTATCACACAGTGTGTGTGTTTGTGTGTTGCACATCCATAATTGCAAAGGGGACGCGATTAAAACTCTATAAGTACATAAATGTATCAAATAACCATTCAGAGACGTCCTGCTCCATTCTCAATTGTGTTTCTTCTGCCGGAGTCTCTTCATCATCTGGGTCTGATTCCGGTTCAAACATGTACGGCTGAATGCCATACAAAACAGCGGGTCTCTCACTCTCAGCCATTCTGCTTCTACCCTCTGTTTATTGCCATAGGTATGCAAGTTACGCCCTCATCCAAAGGCAGGGCGGGGATATGCAGCTCATTTATATTTTAGGTGGTACACACCAAAACAGCTCTTTTTAAAACAGGCCCCAAAAATGACATTTTCAAATGGTTATAATAAATTAACTGTGGGGTATTTTGTGCTGAAACTTCACAAATACATTCTGGGGACACCCAAGACCAATATTACATTTTGTAAAAAGGGGCATAATAGGTGCCCTTTAAGACCTGGAGTTCAGTTGAGTATTGTGAAAAGATTACTTGCAGCAAAAGCTATGGACATTCATTACACATTTTTACTCCATTGCAGTGTGCTGTTAAAAATGGCCGTGAAGACATTGTGAAATCACTTATAGAGGCTGGAGCTTCACCTGCAAGGAACTATGGGGTGAATCCAGAGCTTGATAAAAAAGTGGAGAGAATGATTTGTCAACTATCTTCACAGGGTGAAGTGTCTGACAAAGTACGTCTATGTTTCTCTTTTTCTTGTGCTGTACGAACGAAAAACCAGACAGAAGTTTACAGAGTCTTTAAGGAACATTTCTTTCAAGAGGATCCTTTTGATAATTTGATTTATTTTGAGCTCTACTTTGGTGTCATTGGTCTTGGTGCAGAGCAGTACCGTCAGAGCGCCGTCAAGTGGTTAAAGGATACAAACAGTGCAGACAGATACATTGAGGGACTCATCAGGCGCTTCCCAAGAATCCCTCAGGACCGCTGGCCGATTGCACTGAACTGCTTAAATGCTGCTTTGTATGTCAGTGAACGCATCTCTTCTCAGGTATTCAGTGAACTTCCAATTCTAACAAATGGACTTCAGCGCTTTGGTAATGCAGAAGAAGAAATAGTAAATAATATGATACTCTTAAGACTCAATGTCATGATGTTGAAGACCTCTGATCAGAAACTGAATAGGAACCATTCTCACTATGAGAAGTTATGCAAAAGTATATTGCCTTTCACATGTCCAGATTATTCAAGTCAAATTAGACTTTGGACATATGGACTGTTTGCCAATATAAATGACTTTGCTCCTGAACTGGTTGCATTGTGTGGATTGTCTCCCATTCCAGAGATGATACTTATCAAAGCAGAGACAGAGATGGATGAAGTCATGAAAAAAAGCTGCAAAAGTTGGATGAATCACTGAGACATCCAGCGGGTTCAAGTGCAGTGGATCGTTTATGTGAAGAGACAGCTGCTCTATCAACAAGCAGGAAAAAGAAGAAAAAGAAGAAGAAGAAGAAAATACAGCAGGAGGTGGGATCACGAGAAGGTGAGCTGCAAGATGAAGAGGAACCATATCCAGACACTGCAGTGAAATCCATTGAGGAATCAAACTCAAGTGTTCAGCCGTTCACACCGCCTCTTGTGAACTCAAGAAGGTGGCATCAAACCAGCCTTCGTTAGCTAGCTTCGATCAGTTTATGTTCATATATTGGTGGAATATTAGAAGTAGTGGCCACTACTGTACTTCTATTACTATTTTGTAGTTTTAGCTCAATAATGGCAATGTTTACTATGCTTTTACCATAGTTACTGTTATTCTACTGTGCTAATCTGTAACTAAAGCACAAGCATTTATTTATGTTTAGTCCTTGTTATTTATGCTGTTAATTCATTTTATTTAATATGCAAAAATTCTAATTCAGCATTTCTTTTTCTATCTTGCAGTTACTTCAGATCCCACACTACTCCTTCATATAACATTAGATTTCTACCACACATCAACCCAACGGCTCTTTTAAGAGCCATCTCTTGGATAAGCTCTCTCTCTCTCTGACACACTCACTCACTCACTCACTCACTCACTCACTCACTCACTCACTCACTCACTCACTCACTCACTCACTCTCTCACTCACTCACTCTCTCTCTCTTACTCACTCACTCTCTCTCTCAATCACACACACACGCACACACACACTCTCACACACACACATACACCGTGACTCTTTCCCCGTCCATCCCTCTTCTCTTCCTCCCTCCATCCTTCTTCTCTTCCTCCCTCCCTCCATCCATCCCTCTTCTCTTCCTTCGTCTCTCTGCCTTTAGACTTTTCTTTGATTATTTCTCTTTCTTTCTCTTCTTCAATATGGCATCTTGTCAACTCAGGTTTTGACCAATTATGTCAGGAAGCTGCAATTATTACAAGGGAACTTGAACTCAAAGCTGCCAGTGCTGCACTTGAAGCAGCTACCAAGGAGGCTGAAGAAATTCTACAAAGATGAATACATTTCATTTAAATTTTTTGTTTTGTTTTCATTTAATTACTTATTAATTCAAATTAATTTGCTGTATTTTTATCTGTTAATACATTTAAAAGACCTAGCTTACGATCATTCATGTTGAAGCATTTTGTTTCAACATGAATTTACAAAAGAAAAAATAAGTCCTTTTTTTCTAGCTGAAAAAGAAGACCAAACAAGCCTGTAGCACTCGTCTCAGACCAGTCTCGTTTGTAGAGAGGGATGAGTTTGGGCATCTTGTGCCAAAACGGAGAAGGCCAAAACTTACCAAGGCAAACATTTCCAAAGGTACGTTTGTTATTTTGCACAATGTATTCTTGCAGCTTATACATGTTTCTCCTCTCATAATGAGTAGCATCATAATTTGTCTGTTCTGTATGTTTCTATTAATCTTAATCTGTTTTTTTTTAGCTACAACGATTAACAGTCCAGCTATGTCATCATCTTTGGAGTCTGGGCAAGTAGACACTGATCATGGTAAGTAATGACATCAACACTTTTCAAAATAACTAGTCATGCAGAGTTATTAGTGACTTTTTCTTGTTTCATTGTTCTTAGGTGAAATTCCGTCACAGCCTTCTCACACTGTTTGGCCAGCAGTTGAAGATATAGGTGTGTATGTTTGTATTGTTTAAAGAGTTCTCAGTATAATCACTGCTTTGTAATGATCAGTCTAACCAACTGCCATGAACACTATAATTACTTTAGTTTTTTTCTAATTCAGAAACTCTTCATCAAGAGGTAGAGGATCTGTTGGCTGATACTGGAGACATTCAGTGCTCAAATCCGACTTCCTCAAACACATGGTCAGTTCGCATGGCCCAGGCTAAAGAGAAGTGGGCAGCTTTGAGGCCAGAGATGGTGGAATCTTTATTAACAGCTGAGTACACAGAGATCAGACCGTGCCAGCACTGCCAACTGAAGCGATCTGTTATCCGCTGTAAAGACTGTGTTCCTAAACAGCTATACTGTGCAGACTGCGATATTTTGGCCCATGAAAGGAAACTGCACAACCGAGAGACAGATGTTGAAGGATTCTTTCAGGCCATATCCCCGTCTACTTTGGTGAAGGTGGATATTGACGGCCAATTCCATTTTGAGGAAAAAGGCATGTAATTCAGTTGTTTTAGAATTTATAATACCTTCATGTTAATCTATCATGTGAATTCCATGTAATCATAATAATAACGCAGCTATGGTATTTTTGGTAAAGGTTGAATTTTCTAGCCTTACTTTTTTTTTTTTTCTTTTTTTTCCAGATTGCCTTTTGCCTCTAGAGACACCTGATCAAATTTGCAGCTGTGCCACTGATACCATTGTGGTGTCAGGAGGTAAAAAGGCTATTCTCATTGGAATTGATGGTGAGTTCAGTGTATTTATAAAAAAAATATAGATATTTTATTGATTTTGTTTTTATACCAGATACTATTTTGTTATTGTGGCAAGGGGGGCGTGGTTTAGCGAACCCTGCAGCGGGGGAGAGCGTCAGGAGAGGCGCGGTATGTGAGTGGGTTAAGTGCAAATAACAAACACCTGTCTCTTGTTGCAGTAATTGGCGTGGAGAGAGTATAAAACGCCAGGAGAAACAGGAGCGAGTGAGAGAGAGAAGGACTGCTGGCTGCCACACTCCAGGATTCCTGTGTTTATTTTAGTTGGAGTGATTTTCTTGATTTATGACCGTTTTGTGCCTGTCTGCACACTTTTGTTTTTGTGTTGAAAATAAAGAGCAGTCAGCAGACGAAAGCCGACCCTGTTGTCTTCCCTCCTACAAACTCGAACATTGTTACAGTTATTATTTCAATAGGTCGCTACAATGTCAGCTTGCCAACCTTCACATGCTCGACATGCCATATGAGCAGAACGACCAGCATCCCACAACTGATCAAGTCTGGTTACTGGCCTGCCACAGCAAGCTGTGAAACGCTGTACAAAATTGATGTGTTTGTGTCATATGACCACATGAAATTGACTGCTCCTGGACTTTCTAGACAGTCCTTCATCAGTTTATTGGAACAGCGGACGGAGTTCTTTGGCCGAGTATTAATTGAATGAACTACTGAATCATTTCCTTTTTTCATCTTTTCATGTTTGGGAGTGAGCTATTTCTTACAAGGTTTATGTTTTTTTTGTGTGTGTTATTTTACAGGATGGAAAGATCTGCACAGATGCTTTTCAAAGAAGTTTTTTCGAATGGAGATCCTGCCAGTTTGAAATTGATCAGCTCTGTGGACTGAAAGTGTTTGACTGTCCAGCCTGTTCTCCATTTATGCTTGCTGTGTCAGTCGATGGTAACAGGAAATTGTATCGCTTCAAAAGAGGGTAGGAGAAATTCTATAACACTGTGAAAAGCATTAAAATAATATTTAATGCCAATTAGCTTTTCATTAAGTAATTATGTAATTATATTCAAGGGCTGAAGATCATGGTCTGTTCAAGGGTGTCTTTGTCTGTGAGGATGAAGATGTTTCCAAGTTCGTGGACTACATTAGTAAGAAGACAAAGCACGTAGGTTTTATTGTTTTGTCAGTGCTTTCAAAAATTTTATTTCCTGAACAAAAAATAGCAATGGACATATTCATGTAAACACAATAGCAAAATTAAGTCCAATGCATTGAATTGTCATATCTTTCTATCTCGCATGGCTTGCAGGAATGCAAAAATTCAACGTGTGGTCATGTGAAATGTCTGTCTGTTGGCATTTTTTCATCCCACATATTTCCTTAGACATTTACCCACAAACATCATTTAATACAATGTTGTTGGATCATCACATTTCTTTCTCCTCTTGATAGTCTGCTGGAAAAGGTGTCTGTGGATCGAATCAGTGGACTGCAGCACGGGAGTCCATCCCAAAGAAAATCAACAAGCTGGATGAGGAGGGGATGGAGGTGGCTGTCTGTCGGCATGGTGTGCTGCTGAGAAGTCTGAACATGATGAGGGGGGAAATATTTGCATATCCTTTGTTTCTCCAAAAGGAGCTGACTCCAAGGAATGTTCAGTTCATGTGCACTGACGTAATATGCAAGTACTGGCCATACCTGCAGAGAGTTGTTAATGATTGTCCAGAGCTTTCTCCTCTCCTGCACATGAAGCCATTCCTGTCAGTGATGCATGCAAAGGCCCACTCGTGGAAATGTGAGGTAAACTGTTTTCCAGAGCATGAGGGTACCAATTTGTGACTTGTGTATTTATGATCAGTAATTGTTAAATTGTGTGTATATTCTAAAAGATGTGGTTGTTTTATTTGTTAAATATTTGATCTCCATGCACAAGATTAAGTGGGGTGGCCGAAACCAAGAAGGAGAAGGCACCACCTTGGGTGAAGAGGTGGAACAAGTAAACAGCTTCTTGTCGAGAACTGCTATATGCAGTAAATACATGACCAAAGGAGGTAAGTGCATAACTACAAACATATACAATGCAAAGTTACCAAATGGGACTCAAAAAATCCATTAATTTTTAAATGGGATTAGTATTAAACTTTTACCTGACACTTGATCATCCCTAGAGGTGTTAATGCAAGTCCATTTTCATATCAGTCTTCTAAACAAACCAAAATGGAAAAAATAGTATGCAACATTAATGGGAGCAATCGATTATTTATATTATTTTACATTGTTTAGCTAGGACAGACATGATTACTATCCAGGCCATGGCATGGAATCAACGCAAAATTGACAACCTTGCAAATGTGCTGTCACGAAGATTAATAAAGGTATGTTTCTAAATTGCTTTTCTCTTTTACAGGTGACAGCTGTAGTCTTTTAGTGTTTAATTTTGCTGTAGTATTTGCTGTGGTTCAGTAAGCAAGTGGCAACTATAAAGTCAAAACTGTGAATTCCAAGACCAACTTTATGTATTAATAATAAAAAAAAAAATGTATATCCTGTTTTTCCATTTGAAAAGGGTCAATAATCATGTATGCATCTGTCATTAGTTTTTATCTTTTAACAAATGCACTTTATGGTATTGTTCATTAGACAAAAGCACAAATTCAGGAGGAGTCCCTAAACCTTGATGCACTAAAGACAGAGTTTGCAGTAACAGATGACACGCTTAAAGACTGGACCAGTGAAATCCAGCAGTGGGCTGATACAGGTAGGCATATTTTAGATTATTTTAGCACTGTACCTATTGTTTTAACCCTTTCAGTAACAGAAGTTTGACTGTAGTGTTGTGTATGACTTTTGTTTCTACTTTTTTTTTTAAATTTAAGCCTCATCCTTATACCTCGGATGTAATCATAATGTACATGTTTATTTCTATTGTAAAAGCATATCTTATCAATAATTTAGCAACAAGTAAGGAGAATGCAAGCAGTCAACAGGGACTCCAGAAGACAATTGAGACTCTTTATGTGAGCATCAGGCAGAGGAAGCGAGATCTTTACCGTCAAACAGGTTAGATCATTTTAAACATTAAATAATTTTAAAGCTTTTAAAGGCCAATTCACACCACTCAGACAAACACCAACAAATGCATCAAGTCTGTTGGTGTTTGTTGGGATTTGTTTTCTCCTGTCTCAACATGTTCAGTCAGCGTTTGTTGTTGTCTGTTGGGGCAGTTATTTTCATAAATCTCTAAATCTAATGGCCAGCTTGATTGTTGGTGTTTGTTGGCATTAATCTGTGTGGTGTGAGTTGGCCTTAAAGCGGACATATTATCCCCCTTTTTACAAGCTGTAATAAAAGAATGTGTCTGTGAAGTTTCAATTCAAAATATCCCAGGCAGGGCTGGGCGATATATCGCATGTGATTGTCACGCGCATTTCGTCAGTAAAGCCGGTTCCCTGATTACCGCTAAATCGCCATCACCTGCTTTCAAATAGAGCGGCATTTAATAGACAGAACCGTACATCACTGACAAGCCACGCAATATCACGTTCAATATCGCAGATGAATCGCCTTCGATAATGAACGCGATATTGCGTAGCTTGTCAGTCAACTACGGTTCTGTCTATTAAATGCCGCTCCATTTGAAAGCAGGTGATGGCGATTTAGCTGTAGGGCATCGCTCGACAGAACTTACCAATGACTTTATCAATGAACAACATGATTGAACAAAGCTTCATTTGGTCCAAAAGATCCATTTCCTGACAGGAAACACCTCGCCTTAACAGAAGTGATGACGTGACTTCTTTTAACAAAGGACTCTGTCTAAAGGACTTCTTAGCTCATCAGCAATAAACTAATCAGAACCCATCACGTGGATCTGATCACATTAAATCTATTGATTCTCTCACAAAACCCTCTTGTATTATCGGACGGAACAGGAAAACACCCATCAACGGATTTAAAGACGAATCTGTCCTATCAATACCTCCCTTGTGTGAGCAATCCATCCTGACCCGGTCACTCGTGACTCCGGTCAAAGTTTAAACTAGGCTTAAGGACTCAATCTTGAATCTCAAAAGGGACAATTGTCGATTACTTAAAGTATTAACTATATCCAAAATAACATTTGCTATGATGTGATTACTAACATGTTGGAGTCAATGCAGTATATGTTTGTATTCCCGTATGCCTCTTCTTTCTCTGGTAATCATTGTTTTAATTAGGTCAGTCTAATAATATGTGTGTAAGAAGTGTGTCATGTTTGAGTTCTAAATGCAGAATTTATAATTCTGTGTAATTCTGTGTGAATGAAACATTGAAATTCAGTATCAGGAAAATATTAAGAAACTTTATAAAGTTGTTAATAAAACAGGAGAATGTTCTGCAGATATCACGCGGTGTGATCAATAGACAATAGACGAGGCGTGTCTAATCTCCGTAGCAACGTCTCATTGGAGGATCGCTCCCTTAAAACTATGCTGTCCGAACAAGCTGGAAGTCAAAAATCAGAAGTCAGGAAATCAGTCAGAAGTCGGTCAGAAATCGCTCGAAATCGGTCAGAAGCCGGACTGAAGCACAGTCGTTGAAGCCCGGTGGCCGAAGCACCGCTACTTTGACCACGGCGGAAAAGTCGCATGGGTCATTGATAACTGATTGACCGGGGCTGATTTTCCATCCAACACCCGACTTCAACCACGAGCTGCGCCGCTGATCATTCAACAGCCGTCACATCCAGACTCCGCAACCCTCTGTGAAATATCTGACCAAAGTCTCCCAAGAAGAGAGCCGCTCAAGCCAGACGCTCGGAACAGTTGCACCAGCCAGCAACATCCTTCAAAGCTTCCGCGCAACCCACAGGGCTTTCCCGAGAAGACGTCACCTGAAAGACAGCCAATCCAGAACGGGATTCCGCCGTACACGAGTCACGGAACAACCCGATTACCTCAGCTGTCACCGCAAACGCAGGTACAAGCAAACTTCTCTCTCTCTTGCTGGAAACTGGTGAAACTCCTTTAAACCTAAAGAATCAAGCCAAAGCTCTGCTTTTGTGATTTTCCTCAGGTTATGAGTTAAGTTAGCACTGAACTTGGGACTTTTCATAACTCATCAACTCCGCGTGTGTGTGTGTGTGTGTGTGTTTAGCCTTAGTTTCCTGTAATCATTAGAAGTAGTCAATAAATCTTGTTTTGATTTTCACATATACGAGTTTCTTGTGCTGTGTGTCAAATTACTGCCTTAAACGTAAAAGATCAAGTTACCTCTTGCTTATAATATAATAATTACAATTATAACAATAATCATAATAAAATATTGTTACTGTTGGCCGCAGAATAATATTTTATCCAGAATTGGTAAAATACTCTAACCTCAATTTTCGCTGGACAAATAATTGATGAAGTGTTAAATATTAATTCTGAATCATTTACAGTGAATCATTTACAGTTGATTCAATTCTTATTCCCTGTAACAATTAAATTGAGCTAATAAATAGGCTAAGTCCTTACATAGCGGTAATCAGGGAACCGGCTTTACTGACGAAATGCGAATGACAATCGCATGCGATATATCGCCCAGCCCTAATCCCAGGGATTATTTATTATAGTATGTTTTATTTGGGTGTGAGCAAAAACATGGTGTTTTCATGTGTCTCTTTAAATACAAATGATCAGCTGCTTTCACTCCCTTTTCAAGAGTGTGTAACCTTTATAGCTTGTGCTAGTTTGGATTCTCCAGCAACAACAACTGGAGTCTGAAGAATCTCATGCAGTGAATAAAATTCCCAAAAAAGGATTAATACCAACTGTTTGTGATCCAAATTCATATTCAGAACATGCAAGTACCACATTATATATTGTGAATGTTTGTGTGGGTTTTTACACCTACTGTATGGCTAATGTGGCTAAACTTTTTGTCTCTATTCACAGAGATCAGAGCTATGTCATTAATTTGTTTTTAAGTACTAAAAGTGTGCTTCAGAATTATAGACAGTGAGTGTTTTCAGGTTAAAAATAACAAGCTCTGGTCTCTGTGAATACAGTAAGAGACAGTGGTAACTTTAGCCACATTAGCACATTCAGAAAGGCGATTGCGAAAACACGTTATAAGGTGCAGTACTTTCATGTTCTGGATATGAAAAGTTGAATCACAAATAGGGCTGAATGATTAATTGCATTTGTGATAATATCACAATATGATAAAATACGATTTTTTTAAATGCAAAGGCTGCGATTACACTCTGGTCACGTGACATGCGAGAGAGTAAAGCAGTGTTCAGAGTAAGCATCAACTTGGCATGTTACGCATATAGGCCTGGCCTACAGGAACAGTTTATGTTTAACCTAATATTGTGTTGGTCATACTAGGGGTGGGAGAAAAAAAACAATGCATCGCGATTCTCTCTCCCAACGATTCTGGATCGATTCTGAGCTTAGTTTTTAACCACAGATATTCATTATTACAGCCATCAACAGATTAGATATAATGTATGAATAGCTGAAACATTATATCACTATCTGCTCTAGAGAGGGTATAAACATGGCGGACTGTGTGCGGCTCCCTTAGGGATCTATTCTAATAGGGCAGAGATCATTGCCAGTGAATGGGGCTTTTCCCTTCAATGATGTCACAGTAGGGAGAAAACTGGGACAGTGCGTTTTCAGACACTGCTTCTGATTTATGGGGATCATTAAAAAAAAATAGATTTTTATGATTGTAGGGTGGTTGGTTATACACACAGGGGACACAATGTTCAAAAAGTGAATTTTACATAATAGGCCCTCTTAACAATTTCTACACTCTGTTGTGGTGTTTTATAAAAGTGAGAACCTTAGATAGGCACTAAGCTGAAGAACTTTGGGAAAGGAAATAAATGTCATGTTCTTTAACAAATATGTACAGTATTTTGCATTTTAATTAATTTAAGAAAGAGTCTTAAATTGCACATATTATGGCATTGCATTTGTCTTTTCAGATGGAAACAAAAGAAGACACAAACTCCGTAGAAAAATTTTGGAGGAAAAGGCCAAATTTAGTGCAGCTGTGGATGAGTACAACAGGGAAGCACCTGAAAAGCTGCAGTCAGCCGACTCAATTCTGGCATGTGAGAGCTATGCATGGCCATGGGTACTGGATGAGCGTGGTATGTTATGTTACTCATTTAGATGTGTGTACTGTATTTACAGTATGTAGCAGCTTATCTGCTTACAGTGGATGTTGTGTATACCTATTGTGCAGCAGGACATCTTGCATGCTTTAGGTTTAGGGTTAGGGTTAGGGTTATTAAATAAGTTTGTAGTATATTGATAGGATATGATGAATATAAAATAGTTGTCATTAATGAAATGTATAATACATTCATAAAAATTGTAGCTTTGAGTAATTGTTTCTGTTTATACATGCAAACGTCAGAAATTTTTTTTTTTAATTTATATTCATTTTTTAATTAAATATTTAAACACCTTTTGTACAAAGTATATTGATACACTATTCATGTCATTTATTTTTGGAAATATCTTCACAGATAATCTTGTCACCAAAAAAAGGGCCTTTGACCAACTGATGCTGCTAAAGCGCCTTACCGAAGAGGAGTGCATTGTCCTGAATGAAATCAGGAATCACTGGAAAAGCCTCAAAAGGGATCTATCTCTTCTAAATGACCTTTCATGTCATGTTGCTGTTGATATAACAAAGAAGAGTAAGTACTACATCTCTGTTAATTTTGTTAAAAAACAATATTAACATCAATATGTCCATAATATCTTGCACTTTAACTGAATCTCTGTTAATAATCCATAATCGCTTTCTTCAACTTGGTGAATAAGTTAATTGATGCTGTAATTGCAGAAAATTAAAGCAGAATAGAACCTCCTTAAAATGACTATAAATGATTATAACTCCTTAAAATGATTTATAATTTTGTGTTTTTGTGTTACTTACAGAACAGGACTCTGACCTTTCCAAAAGTGGAATTCTGGGACTTCA
The DNA here is from genome assembly GCF_018812025.1 of Megalobrama amblycephala. Lineage (NCBI taxonomy): Eukaryota > Metazoa > Chordata > Actinopteri > Cypriniformes > Xenocyprididae > Megalobrama > Megalobrama amblycephala. The sequence continues at coordinate 36,556,601 of NC_063046.1, forward strand.
CGCTTTACTACAGAAAAAACTATGCTACCTAAAAAGTCACATATCCTCGGTTCGGAAGCTGTATGGTAGTGTCCTAGACAATTGTGAGGTGTGTGAGGAACTGCAAGATGATGATTACCTTGACATGGATGAGGATTATATCCAGTATGGTTCAGAGGATGAGGAGGAGGATGAAGACGAAGTTTCATTTGAAATTTAAAAACCTTGTAAATCATTACTGTGAAAAAACTGAGCAACATACACTAATTTATGATACTCATTTAATTTCCATTAAATCTTAACTGTCTATATTACTTGATAAAACACTGACAAGGTGTTGTGCAAATGTG